>NW_027672880.1:0-135353 GCF_964194105.1 Spermophilus citellus | reverse complement strand
AGAGGGAGAGAGAGAGAGAGAGAGAGAGAGAGAGAGAGAGAGAGATGGGGGGGACCAGCGGGGCAGGCTGGAGGCTGGGAGAAAGGGGAGACGCGGAGAGGAGAAAGTTCCGGCGAGTCACTGGGCGGAGCGGCGCGGGCGGCGTCGCCGGGATCCCCGCGGGCCGGCCCCGGAACCTGGGCTTCCGGAGCCTATAAAGCTCGGCGCGGGGCGGGCGACTGTCACTCGCCTGCCATGAGCTCCAGCTCGGACGCCGCCGCGGACCCCGAGGCCCAGTGGCCGCCGGCGCAGCCCGCGCAGCCCGCCCGCACCTGCCGGCCGCAGCCCGCCCTGGTGGCCGCGCTCGCGGTCCTGACGCTCGGCGGCTTGGCCTGGGCGCTCGTAAGCCGGGAGATGTGGGCTGCCTGCGCCTCGTCGTGTCCCAGCCCCGGTTCCACGACCAGCCGGGCCTTCACTGAAGTCCCGGAGCTCCCGCCGAACGTCCCTGCCAACCTCTGGGACCCGCTGCCGAAGGTGAGACGCGCAGCGGCCAGGGTACCCGGAGCCCCCAGCGGTCCCTTTGGGACCCCTTCTTATGCCGCCCCCCCAGACGGGGAGTGAGACCCTACCATCCCTCTCCAGGGAACCCCTTCTCCACCCAGCTTTGCCGGGAGGCCCCCTTTGTCATCCTGCACCTCCTCCGACTCGGAACCTCAAGGGCTCCCCTTTTCCATCTAGGACTGGTGGGGCACCCCCTTTCATCCTAGGTCCCCACCTGTGTCCCGGCACTAGTACGAATCTTTGTCCAACCTGGACCCGGAGGGCACTTCTTATTTCAGACCACAGGGGGCCCCCACTTCCTTTGCTTACTCCCGGAGAGCCTCTTATTCTTGGACTCTCTCTCCCTCTCAAGACCTCCAGGGAACCCCATTCCTCTTCCCGGTCCCTGGGAATCTCCGGCACCCCTAACCCTGCAGGGTTCTGGGCTTGTGTACAGCAAGGGGACTGGGACGACTTTTATCCACTTTTATCTTCTCCTCTGTTCTCAGGAGCAGGAAACGTTCGCCAAACTGCTGACCCCAAATGGTGAGTGTCCGGTCCTGCCATGGCCCTGGCCCCCTCCTGTTGGGATACTGAGAAGGGGACCTCCTGGGAGACTGAGAGCCCATCACACCCTCTCACCCTGTCACTCTGAAAGCTGCCGCTGCGTCTCTCTGAACCACATCTATCTCCTGTGCCCTGATCTCTCTGGCCTCCCCTCAGTTCCCTTGAGACTTGGTCCACTTTGGACTCCTGCCCTCTCAGCTAGGGCGTCTCATCCCCAAGGCTGAGCCTGGCTCTGGGACGTCCGAACCTACTCCCGGTCCGTTCCTGGGAAGCCATCTCACCCTGACTCTGAAAGCTGCCGCTGCGTCTCTCTGAACCACACTATCTCCTGTGCCCGGATCCCTCTGGTCTCCCCTTCCCTGCTCGGTTCCAAAATTCTCCCAGTGCTCGCCCCTTTCACCTCCCTCTTTTAGAGAGCCCGTCCCCTTTTCCTTTACCTCCTCCCCCTCCCTCCTCTCCCAGGATTCCCCCCACCCCAGCTCCTCCTCCTGGACCCTTTCCTTCCACCTGAGCCTTCTCCCTCCGCCTCCTCGCGTCCTCAGCCTTCCCTTTCCCACCTGCCTTCCTCCTCCTCTGCCTCCCTCCCTTCCACGCTGGTTCCTAGGGCCCCCTCATTCCGTCCTCTGCTCCCCTCCCCCCTGCTTCAGGCGCCCTCACACTGCTGTCTCTTGGCGGGCTCCTGCTGTCCAGCACCCCCGGCTCGGCACCCCAGCTCTCCACGGCCTCTCCCATTCCCTAGCGTCTCTCTGGATTTCCGCCCCTCCTTAGTCGACCCTTTCTCTGGGATCTCTTCCTCCTCTCTGGGTGATCCTTTCTCCATTCCCTCCCCTTCCCGCCTCCCCCAGCCCCACCTCCCGCGCTAACCTTCCACCCCGCCCACAGCGACCCCCTCCTCTCCCTTCCGCAGTGCTGCTGAGAAATGAGACCTTGAGCTGGTACAGCCAGCCGGGGCTGAAAGGCGTGTACCTGTCCCCCGGCCTGAACTACAGTGAGGACACACGGGAGCTGGTGATGGCCGAGGATGGGGCCTACTACGTCTTCTTGCAATTGGAGCTACAGCGCAAGGCCACCCTCCAGAACGGGGGCGAGGTCTCCCTCACTCTGCTCCTGCAGCCTCCACAAGTCGGGGCCGCTGCCCTGGCCCTGACCGTGCATCTGCCTTGCTCCTCCGAGTCCAGAAACTCTGCTGGAGGATTCCGGGGTGGCTTGCTGCACCTCAGTGCCGGCCAGAGACTGAGCGTCCGCCTGAGTGTCCACCTGCGTGGGCAGCCCAACGCGCAGGATGCCTGGCAGTTGGCCCAGGGTGGCACAGCCTTGGGACTTTTCCGCATGACCACGAAAGTGCCAGATGGATTCTTCTAGTCATTACCCAAGTGATGTGGGTTTGGGCACTGCCTACCTGGACAGACACATCCTGCCCTTCTTCCTTTCTTGTGGCCCCTTGTGCCGGGAGCTGGGCTGCTCTACCTCACCCGGCTGGGCAGGGGTTGCTGGTGCTGATGTCTCCTCAGGACTCTCCCCACCCACTCCTGCTCCAAGTTGGTATTTATTTTGAGCCTGAGATCAGGTACTATGTTTTATATTAATTCATTATACTTCATTTATATTTATTGAACATCTATTATGTACCAGACAGGTGCTGGGAAGACATTAAAAAAAAGATTAAAAAATCCTTATTTATGTTTATATGGGAGAAATAAATATCCACTGCCCTGTGTGAGTCATGGGGCTAGCTTTTGGGGTATTGTGTACATTTGCTGAGTGAGCCTCATTTATTTATTCAGGAGAATCAGACATTTTCTTTCTTTCTTTTTTCCAGTGCTGGGGTTGGAACCCAGTGTCTTGCACTTGTTTGGTGAGCTGTCTACCACTGGGCTCTGCCACCCCTCAACCCCCAAACAGCACTGTTTTAATTTCTGGGACACAGTCGTGAACAAGGCAGACACTGCCCCACTCCAGCCTTTACAGAGCCACTGGTCTGTTTTTTGGTGTGAAAGTCTGGGTCTTTTACATGATTGTGTCTGACTCCGTGTATATAGGGGTTGGTAAGGGAAAGTGGATTATGGAGCTAGCCCCAGAACAGGTGGTTGGTTGGTCATCTGCCGCTGGAGACCCTGGGATGCAGGTAGCAGTGCTTGGTCCAGGTCCAGAGGCTCAGGAGAGAAAGAGAGAGAGACTGAAATGCCTTCCCAGTTATCCAGCCACTCCTTAATCCAGTTGACCACTAAAATTCATCCTGGTGGTACTGAATGACAGAACATTGTCCACACAGGGTATAGTGTATATTGGTGATCATTTATTGTATGCCAGTAAGAGTTAATCACTTGAGACCATCACTGTACCTGTGCCTTAGAGACTCTGCAACTTCTGTTTCCCCATTTCCTCTGCACCCATCTGGGGTTATTCACTGTGTCCTTGCAGCGGAAACACCACAGAATTGCATTTGCTGTGCATCTCTTTCCAAATCTGCTTAGTGGCATCACACTGGCAATCTGAACCCAGCCCTGGTGAGAGTATCTGCACCAGATGCTGAAAGTCAGGGCTAGGTTTATCACCGGTTGATGGCCCAGACTCAAGAGAGCAGTGGAGGAAATGATGGTATTAAACACGAAGAGGAAACCTGCAGGAGATCTTTCCTGCAGTGGTTCCATTGTAAATAGCATGTAAATAGAGGACGCTTTCCTTTAGTGAAAGCCCATTATCTAATTCAGGAAAGAAGCTGCTCACTTTGTGATACAGAAGTGAAGTGCCCACACATATCCTTGTAGCTGTTTCTCATGTTATATTTTAAAATGAAGACACATATCAACCTGCATTCACTTAGTAGTGACAACCAGAAATTGGCGGGGGGGGGGGGCACAAGAATTTGGGAAAAACATTCTTCGAGGATCTGGCAATGACATGGAATTTGTGATGGAGTCTCTCTTCTATTTTATTAGAGAGTCCCTGAGCTATGATAGGGTTACCTTCCAAAGAATCCACTGCACGTGGAAAATTCCACAGGGTGGAGACACACTGAGTACAGCTGACCTACGGACACCCCTGCTTAGCCCAGCTGCAGAGCCCAGCTGCATAGCCCAGCTGCCTTGCAGGTGCTGCAGACACTCCCAGGAGCCTGTGGTGGGCTGGACCTCTAAGACAAAGCCCATCTGACAGTAATCGGTCGAATACCTCACGTAATTTCTTGCATACCGTACTGAAAATGTTCTGTGGACTGGAGAGATGGCGAAGGGGCACAAGCGATGGATGTGCCAGGCGCCGGGGTGGGCAACTCTGAATACAGGTAGGATGGAGGAGGCGGAGCCGTCAGGACTTCTGACTTTTTAATGGATGGTGGAGGTGTTTGTAGATTTGGGGACCCTGGAGGACCATAGGTCACTTTGGGGTGTGTGGGATTTCCAGATGTCTTTGAGGTACCTTGACCCGGATGGTCAAAGGAAAAAGTGGAGTCAATTTGTAGCTCTGGAAGCTCTTTGGCTGGAGTACTACTTTGAAGGTATATCCAAATGCTAACGCGAGTTTGGGCAAGGAGCAATCTCTGAGAACACAAGTGAAGATGTAGAAATCAAGAGGGTATAAGACAAAGCCTCCAGGGATTCAGTGGTTCCGTGTGGGAGGACAGGAAACGGAGGAGGAGCAGCACAGCAGGAGAGAGAGAAGATTCTAAGGAATGGGTTCAATAAGGAAGTTAATGGTCAATGTGTCTGCTACTGCTGAGAATCAATCACTATGAGAACTGAGAATATTTGCCATGATTTAATCACGAGAGTCATGGGTGGTTTTGCAAGAGCTATTTTGAATGGTGTGGATGGATTATGATGCCTCAGAGGCACCGCTAAAAAAAACTAATGAGAAGAATTTGAGAGAGTGTATAGACAGCTTTGTAAAAATGTCCATATTTGGAAATAGATTCATATTTAAAGACAAGTTACATGAATACAAAGAACATCTGCACATCTTTTGCCCAGATTCACCGAATGTCAACTCTGCCCCATTTGCTTTGTCATTTGCCCATCCCCCATCTCCTCTCCTCTCTGCCTTACTTAGTCGATTCGCTGTTGCAGTAACACAGTTCCACAGGCTGGGCAAGTTAAAAAGAAAAGAGACTGATTTTGGCTCACGGTTCTAGAGGTGGAAGGCTGTGGCTGGCATCTGGGGATGCCTTCTCTCTGCAGGAGTCCCAGGGTGATGTGGGACACCACATTATGTGCCTGTCTGGACTCTCTCTCTCCTCTTACAAAGCCACCAGAATTCAGTCCTGCACTCTGAGGCTTTATCTAACCCTAATTGCTTTCCAAAGGCCTCTCAACCCCTTGGTGGGATCAGGGTTGCATTCCCTGGGTGCCT
Source organism: Spermophilus citellus (assembly GCF_964194105.1). Lineage (NCBI taxonomy): Eukaryota > Metazoa > Chordata > Mammalia > Rodentia > Sciuridae > Spermophilus > Spermophilus citellus. Next base: position 129,920 of record NW_027672880.1, on the reverse strand, counting down.
CACCGTGGAGATGACACGTGGGCTGCAGAGGGGAGAGGCCATGGTGCAGCCAGAGGACTCTCTGTCTCTCCCTCTCTTGTGCATATAATTTTGAAAATTTCATTTAGGGTGAGTCAAACCAGAAGAAGCAAAGCCAGAGAAAGTCACAGTGTGAGAGTTCAGAGCAGTTCTAGGAAGTTCCAAATGCAGTGTGAGTGGATTCAAGAAACAGAAGGAAGTTGGTCAGGTGATTGCTTAGAAAGCAGCAGGAGATACCCTGGGTGTGGTTTACTTGCTCTTCTGGCCCATGCGTGGAGCTGCCATGGCAATACCATTTGACCTTAAGCTAATGTCCTATCCAGTAAATGGCATGTGTGTGTGTGCACACATGCTCGCTTTTGGAGCTGGGGTTTTAACCCAGGGGTACTGCACCACTGAGCCACATCCCCAGCCATTTTAATTTTGAGACATGGTTTATGCTAAGTGAGCCAAGCTGGCCTCCAACTTGCATCCTCCTGCCTCAGCCTCCCGAGTAGCTGGGATGACAGACATGACCAGCCTGCTGTACTCACTCCTCTTTGAATATAAGGTTATAGAAAACAGATTAGGTGGAAGAACTGGGATTTTCAAGCATAAAGATGAACAGACATGAAGGATCATCAGGCCTGAGTCCAAAATCAACACCAAGAAAGAGGTTCCCCAGCGCTGGAGTTGTAGCTCAGTGACAGAGTGCTTGCCTAGCATGTGTGAGGCAAGGCACTGGGTTCTCAGCACTGCATATAAATAAATAAATAAAATAAAGGCCCATCAACAACTAAAAAAAAAAGTTAAAAACAAAGAGGCTTCCCAGACTCCACCAACAGAACTAACAGAAGAAACAAGAGACTCTAGCCTGTTGGTCATTTCTCTGAGAAGATGTCATTTTATTTCAGATTAAATGATATTTTAATATGCAGATTTAAAAATCTAAAAGAATACCCTCTCAAATTTAAGCATAACTGTTATTAAACTTGCAGAGAGATATTAAATGTAAAGATGAGTACAATTGCTCATGGAAACCACCACGAGATGTCACCTCTTGCATGTCAGGATGCTGTTATTCAACAGGTGAATACTGAGTGCTGTGAGGATGTGGAGAGAGGGAGACCTTCACATGGTTGGTGGGAATGTAGACTGGCACAGCATTATGGAAAAATCAAATGGGTATTCCTAAAAAAAATTAAAACTAGAACCATCATATACCCAGCTGTCTCACCTCAGGGCATACATCCCAAAGAAAGGAGAGCAGAACCCTCCCTGTTCATTGTGGGGCTGTTCGCAGTGGTCAGGACAGTAAAGCAACCTCAATATCCATCAGCAGGCGGATGGCCAGGGGAAACGTGGTACACATGCAGTGGAATACTATGCAGCCTTAAAGAATAAGGAAATTCTGCCATCTGCAACAACATAGGTGGAACTGAAAGATATTATGCTAAATTAAATAGGACAGGCACTCAAAAGGAAATACTTAATAATGTTACTTTTATGTAAAATCTATAAATCTCATAGAAATAAAGAGTGGAGGGGCTGGGAGTGCAGTTCAGAGGTAGGCTTTATGCTTAGCAGCATATGTGAGGCCCTGGCAACAAAAGACCTCAGACAATGAAGACAAAATTTATAATCTTGAAAAGAACATAGACCACGGTAAGAAACCATGAGCAGAACATTCAAGAAATATGGGATAAAATAAAAAGACCGAATTTAAGAGTTATTGGAATAGAGGAAGGCACCGAATTCCAAACCAAAGTAATGAGCAATATATTTAATGAAATAATATCAGAAAAATTTCCAAACATGAAGAATAAATTGGAAAACCAAATTCAAGAGGCTTACAGGATGCCAAGTGTACAAAATCACAACAGATCCACCCAATGCTCATTATAATGAAAATGTCTAACATACAGAGTTAGGAGAGAATATTAAAAGCTATCAGAGAAAGGAATCATATTACATATAGGGGAAACCAATTAGATTATGTGCAGATTTTCAACCCAGACCCTGAAAGCTAGAAGATCCTAGAACAACATATATTAAGCTCTGAAAGAAAATGAATGCCAACCCAAGAATCTTGCATCAAGCAAAATTAAGTTTTAGATTTGATGATGAAATAAAAACCTTCCATGATAAACAAAAGTTAAAATAATTTACATCTTGAAAGCCTGCACTACGGAACATCCTCAGGAAAATATTCCATGAAGAGGAATTGAAAAATAACAATGAAAATCAGCAAAGAGAGGCATTACACTAAAGGAAAAACTAATCAAAGGAGAAACCAAGTCAAGTTAAATACAAAAAATAAACAAAAATGTCCAGGAATACAAAATCATTTCTCAATAATAACCCTGAATGTTAATGGTTTAAACTCACAATCAAAAGACATATTAGCAGATTGGATAAAAAAAGACCTAATAATATGCTGTCTCCAAGAGACTCATCTCATAAGAAAAGATATCCACAGACTGAGGTAAAAGGTTGGGAAAAATCATACCAGTCACCTGCAGTCACCTGGACTGCAGAAGCAAGCAGGAGTTTCTATCTTCATATCAAATGACTTCAAGCCAAAGTTAATCAAAAGGAATAAAGAAGGATATTTCATGCTGCTTAAGGGAAACATTCATCAATAAGACCTAACCATATTAAATTTATATGCCCCAAACAATGGAGCATCTATGTTCATCAAACAAACTCTTTTCAAGTTCAAGAGTCAAATGGACCACAACACAATAATTCTGGGTGACTTCAACACACTTCTTTCACCCCTGGGTAGATCTTCCAAACAAAAGCTAACCATAGAAACTATAGAACTCAATAATACAATCAATAACTTAGACTTAACTGACATATATAGAATATTTCATTCTTCAATGAATGAATACATTTTCTTCTCAGCATCACATGGATCTTTCTCTAAAATAGACCATATATTATGACACAAAACAACTACTGGCAAATACAAAAAAAGTAGAGACACTACCCTGCATTCTATCAGATCATAATGGAATGAAATTAGAAATCAATGATAAAATAAAAAATAAAAGCTACTCCAATACCTGGAGACTAAATAATATGCTACTGAATGAACAATGTGTTGCAAAAGACATTAAGGAGGAGATTAAAAAATTCTTAGAGGTGAATGAGAACACTGATACAACTTATTGAAATCTTTGGGATAGTATGAAGACAGTACTAAGAGGAAAGTTCATTTCATGGAGTTTATTCCTTAAAAGAAGAAAAAGTGGGGCTGGAGATGTGGCTCAAGCAGTAGCGCGCTTGCCTGGCATGCGTGCGGCCCGGGTTTGATCCTCAGCACCACATACCAACAAAGATGTTGTGTCCGCCGAAAACTAAAAAATAAATATTAAAATTCTCTCTCTCTCCCCTCACTCTCTCTTTAAAAAAAAAAAGAATATTAAAAAAAGAAGAAAAAGTCAACAAATAAATGATCTAACATTACATCTCAAAGCCCTAGAAAAAGAAGAATAAATCAACACCAAAAGCAGAAGACAGGAAATAATTAAAATCAGAGCTGAGATCAATGAAATTGAAACAAAAGAAACAATTGAAAAAATTTGATAAAACAAAAAGTTGTTTATTTGAAAAAGCAAATAAGGGGCTGGGACTGTGGCTCAGTGGTAGAACGCTTGCCTAGCACGGGCAGGACCTGGGTTTTATTCTGAGCACCACATAAAAATAAATAAATAAATAAAGGCATTATGTTGTGTCCATCTACAAAAAAGATATATTCTCTCTCTCCCTCAAAAAAAAAAAAAAAAAAAAAGAAAAACAAATAAAATTGAGAAATCCTTAATTATGCTAATTAAGAGAAGGAAAGAAAAACTCAAATTACTAACATCCGTGGGCTGGGGATGTGGCTCAAGTGGTAGCGCGCTTGCCTGGTATGCGTGCGGCCCGGGTTCCATCCTCAGCACCACATACAAACAAAGATGTTGTGTCCGCCGAAAAGTAAAAAATAAATATTAAAATTCTCTCTCTCTCTCTCTCTCCCTCTCTCTCTCTCTCCCTCTATCTTTAAAAAAAAATTACTAACATCCGTGATGAAAAAGGAAATACAGAAGATAATTAGAAATTATTTTAAAAACTTGTACTCTAATAAAATAAAAAATATTGAAGGCATTGACAGATTTCTAGAGTTATATGACTTGCCCAAATTGAATCAGGATGATATACACAATTTAAACAGATCAATTTCAAGCAATAAAATAGAAGATGCCATCAGAAGCTACCAACCAAGAAAAGCCTGGGACCAGATGGGCACAGCCAAGTTCTACAAGACCTTTAAAGAAGAACTAATACCTATAATCTTCAATTTACTTCAGGAAATAAAAAAGAGGGAGCACTTCCAAACTTGTTCTATGAGGCCAATATCACCCTGATTCCAAAACCAGGCAAAGACACATCAAAGAAAGAAATATCTATAATGAACACAGATGCAAAAATTCTCAATAAAATTCTGGCAAATTGAATACATAAAAACATCAAAAAGATAGTGCACCACAATCAAGTAGGGTTCATCCCAGGGATGCAAGGTTGATTCAACATATGGAAATCAATAAATTTAATTCATCATATCAATAGACTTAAAGATAAGAATCATGTGATCATCTCAATAGATGCAGGAAAATGCATTCAACAAAATACAGAACCCCATTATGTTCAAAACACTAAAAAAAAAGTAGGTGTAATAGGATCATATCTCAACATTGTAAAAGCTATCTATGCTAAGCCCCAGACCAATTCTAAATGAAGAAAGCTCCATTCTAAGTGGAGGAAAGATTGAAAGCATTTCCTTTAAAAACTGAAACAAGATAGGGATGCCCTCTTTCACCACTTCTATTTAACACAGTTCTTGAAACACTGGCCAGAGCAATTAGACAGAAAGAAATCAAAGGGATACAGATAGGAAAAGAAGAACTCAAATTAGCACTATTTGCCGATGATATGATTCTATACCCAGAAGACCCAAAAAATTCCACCAGAAAACTTCTAGAACTAGCAAATGAATTCAGCAAAGTAGTAGGATACAAAATCAACACCCATAAATCAAAGGCATTTCTGTATATTGGTGACAAATTCTCTGAAAGGGAAATGAGCAAAAAACTACCTAAATAAAAAAAAAAAATACAATAAAAAATATTGAATTTTTAATATTTAATAGCCTAAAATATTTAATAGCCTAAAAATACAAAACAAAACTTAGGAATCAATCTAACAAAATAGGTGAAAGACCTCTACAACTAAAGAAAGAAATTAACAAAGACCTTAGAAGATGGGAAGATCTCCCTTGCTCATGGATAGGCAGAATTAATATTGTCAAAATGAACTAAAAAATAAATATATTTTTTGAATATTTATTTTTTAGTTGTAGTTGTCAATACCTTTGTTTTATTTATTTTTATGTGGTGCTGAGAATTGAACCCAGGGCCTTGCATGTACTAGGCAAGTGCTGTATCGCTGAGCCACAATCCCAGCCCCCCCAAAAATAAATATTAAAAAAAGGACTCAGGATGTGGCTCAAGTGGTAGCATGCTCACCTGGCATGGGTGAGGCACTGGGTTCAATCCTCGGCACCACATAAAAATAAAATAAAGATATTGTGTCCACCTAAAACTAAAAAGTAAATATAAAAAATTGTAAAAATGACCATACTACCAAAAACATTATACAGATTTAATTCAATTGCAATCAAAATCCCAATAATATTCCTCATAGAAATTGAAAAAGCAGACATGAAATTCATCTGGAAAAATAAGGACCCAGAATAACTAAAGCAATCCTTAGTAGGAAGAGTGAAGCAGGTGGCATTGCTATACCAGACCTTAAACTATTCTAAAGAGCAATAGTAACAAAAACAGTATGGTATTGGCACCCAAACAGACTGGTAGACCAATGGTATAGAATAGAGGACACAGAGACTAACCCACAAAATTACAGTTATCTTATATTAGACAAAGGCGTCAAAAACATACATTGGAGAAAAGATAGCCTCTTCAACAGATGGTGCTGGGAAAACTGGAAATCTATATGTAATTTGGATTTGAAATTTAACCCCTATCTCTCACCATGAACAAAACTCAGCTCAAAGTGGATTGAGGACCTAGGAATTAAACCAGAGACCCTGCATCTAATAGAAGAAAAAGTAGACCCAAATCTCCATCATATCAGATAAGGCCCTACTTCCTTAATAAAACTTCTATAGTGTAAGAATTTATATCAAGAATTAATAAATTGAATGGACTCAAACTAAAAAGCTTTTTCTCAGCAAAAGAAACAATCATGAGGTGAAAAGAGAGCCTGTAGCTTGTGAACAAATTTTTACCACTTGCACATTAGATAGAGCACTAACCTCTAGGGTATATAAAGCACTCAAAAAAACTAAACACCAAAAAACCCAATAACCCAATCAATAAATGGGCCAAGACCTAAACAGACACTTCTCAGAAGGTGTTATACAGTCAATCAACAAGTATATGAAAAAAAAATGTTCAGCATCTCTAGCAATTAGAAAAATGCAAATCAAAACTACTCTAGGATTTCATCTCAATCCGGTCACAATGGTAGCTATTAAGAATACAGGCAACAATAAGTGTTGATGAGGATGTGGCGAAAAAGGCACACTCATACATTGCTGGTGGGACTGCAAAAGGGTGCAGCCAATATGGAAAGCAGTATGAAGTTTCCTCAGAAAACTGGGAATGGAACCACCATTTGACCCAGCTATCCCACTCCTGGGTTTATACCCAAGACTTAAAAACTGTATTCTACAGGGTCACAGCCACATTGATGTTTATTGCAGCATAATTCACAATAGCTAAATTGTGGAGCAAACCTAGATGCCCTTCAGTAGATGAATGGATAAAGAAACAGTGGTATATATACAATATGGAATATTACTCAGCATTAAAAGAGAATAGAATCATGGCATTTGCAGGTAAATGAATAGAGTTGGAGAAGATAATGCTAAGTGAAGTTAGCCAATCCCAAAAAACAAATGCCAAATGTTTTCTCTGATATAAGAAGGCTGATTCATAGGAGACTGGGATTGGGAGGGTGAACATGGGAAGATTAGACGAACTCTAGATAGGGCAGAGGGGAGGAAGGGGAAGGGAGAGGGCAAGGGGGTAAAAAAAATGGTGTAATGAGATGGAAATCATTACCCTAAATACATGTATGGAGATACAAATGGTGTGAATATATTTTGTATACAACCAGAGATATGAAAAAAATTGTGCTCTATATGTGTAATATGAATTGTAATGCATTCTGCCGTCATATATAACAAATCAGAATTTAAAAATTAAAAAAAATAAAATTAAAAAAAGTTGAATCATAAAGTAGAAAGTCACCTACATTTTGAAGGAAAAGAGGAAATATATGAAGATCCAAGATGTCAGGTTAGAAGAAGTCTGTATTTCCAGTTGCTCCTCGGTTTGAGTTTTAAGCAGTGGGAGTACTGCTTCTCAGAGAGGGGCTGGGGATCTACAGGGACACTATAAGTCACAGGGTAGACAGTTGATAATCTAAACCCACCCAAAGGACAGTGCATCTTGCTCCACACACAAATTTGTCAAGCTCAAACTTCAGTGATTTTTTTTTAAACAATGTTTTTATTTTATCTCATATATTTTATTTTATTTTTTTAAGAAAGAGAGAATTTCAATATTTATTTTTCAGTTTTCGGCGGACACAACATTTTTGTTTGTATGTGGTGCTGAGGATGGAACCCGGGCCGCACGCATGCCAGGCGAGCGCGCTACCGCTTGAGCCACATCCCCAGCCCCATTCAGTGATTTTTTAATACAAATAATAGAAGACACAAAATGCCAAACTAATGACCAGACCCCCAAAATAAGAATGGCTGAGGTCCCACTGCTGGATATCCACTCCTAGAGCAGCAACAGGGAGAATTAGCACAAAGCTGTGAAGAGCTGGAAAGATCACCTATAACTGGATCACCTATAATTAGATCACCTATAAGGGATCTCAAACTACATCATTCTAGGACATGTTAGTAAGAGAAGGCTGTGCCCTAAAAAGGTCCACACAGACGAGCAGAAGAGAACTGCATCCAACAGATATAAAAATATGAGAAAACGAGGCAGCAATGCCTCCTAATATTCATATTTTGCAAGCAACTGGCTTCAAAGATATGGAAGTGGATGACATATCAGAAAAACAATTCAGAAGAGTGATTATAAAAACTGTCATTATTTTTCAAAAGAACACAGAAACCAAATGGAACAAATTAAGGAAATTTGCAGGATATGAGTGAGAAATTTAATGAGGAAATAGACATATTGAAAAAGAACCAAATAGAAATCTTGGAAATGAAAGACACAATAAACCAAATAAAATGTTCATCTGCAGTCTCTCTAATAGAGTAGACCATGCTGAAGACAGTCTCAGAGCTGGAAGACAAAGGGCTGGCTTTGGACACTCAGTCAGTAATAAAGAAAAGAAAATAAGTAACCATAGCCAAAATATACAAGAACTTGGGAATTGCAGAGGGTTGTGAGATTCCAGATAATGGAATGGATGACCTCTGCAGGGCAATAATAACAGAAAATTTTCCAAATTTTGAGAATGATATGGACACCCAAATACAGGAGGCATTCAGAACCTCAAATAAGCAAGATCAGAAAAGAAACTTCATGACACATGATACTTGACATGCAGAATAAGGATAGGATTTTTAAAGCCTCAAAAGAAAAAAACATCAGGTCACATTTAAAGGCAATGCAACAGAGTTGCTTATGAGTTCTCAGTGCAAACTCTAAAATCCAAAAGGACTTAGAGTAATGTGTTCCAAGTCCTGAAAGACAGTAAATGTTAACCAAGATTGCTATATCCACCATAGCTATCCTTTGGAATCAAATAAGAAACAAAAGCCTTCCAAGATAAAACAGAAACTAAAAGAATTCATGACTACTAAGCTGGTATTGCAGAAAATACTTCAAGAAATATTTTACACAAGAAATAAGAAACAAACCCCAGAGCTTACAAATGGACAAATCTTATTTGAAGAATAGTCAAGCAAATGGGAAACAGTATCAAATTAAACATTAGAAATAAATAAAAATTGCAAGAATTAATAAACATTTCTGTATAATAATATTAAATGTAAATGGCCTCAACTCTCCAATTAAAAGACATAGACTGACAGAATGGATTAAAAAATAAGACCCAAGTATATGTTGTTTGCAAGAGGCTCATCTTATAGGCTGCCTCAGTCTGGCTGGGCACAGAATCACGAGCCACTCAAGCAGGAACAAAACTTTATTTTTGAAAAAGCCGCCAATACTCCGTACACGCAGGCAAGCCAAAAACCGGTCCCCCCACGCGCGAGTCTACAGGAACCGGGGGGCCCGGACCTCCCCCGGAATTCCCTCCTACTATCCTTCCCCAACCAATGGGAACTCTCCAGGAGTCCCGTAACATGAGTCCCGTAGCAGGCCAAGGTGAACAGCAGGAGTCCAATTTCCATATGAATGTAAATCTTAACATAATCATATCATCTCAATGGCTAGCTGGTGTCACCTTACAACCGAAAGTGCCATGCATCATATTATTTGCTTGTGGCTCCTAGCATCTGCCCCCTTCTGTTTAATTAAGCAACAGGCAATGTGGCTAGGGACCATGCCTGTTAGTTATGTCCAATTCAACATATGGTTCTTACCCGTCATCGGAAAACTGACCTCTAGGCGTCAGCCTCCTGTCTTAGGTTGATACCACTGCAACTGAATCATACCCGTCACTGACTACCGGTCCAGTATATAGCCATACCTGTGGATAGGCCTATGCACCAGTGGGGGGGTGAGGTTCTTTGCCTCACCTCGTTGGCCCCCAAAATTAGACCATCACTAGTAGAAGGGAGGAGGATACAGAAATGCCACGACATCAAGTCAATAGACGGCTCTTTAGGAAAAATTGCATCACTGGTGACACTACAGCAAAGATACGCCAGCACTGCCATAGTCCGCTGCATCAACAGATAGAGCACAATGCATACAAGTGATACATAGTCCAGGCAAGTTTTGTAAGCAGTTCAAAGTGGAGGAATCTATCAATATGTCCATTTCCTCCCAAAATAAATCGACTCAGTGATTGAGCATTACTTGTTGAGATATTATTCATTGATGCATCAGTTTATACAGTTTGTTGTGATAATTATTGAAGAAGTTGTAGTTTGGTTTCATCTTTGTCTTCACCGGCACTGGGATGAAAATAGGGATTGACAATGATGTTAAGAAAAGAGAAGAAAAAAAATGTAACATTTCAACAGGTATTAAGAAAACAATTTTTAGAACAATTTACATTATCCTGAACAGAATTATTAAATATAATGAAAAGGAAAGGTGAAAGTAAACAAACAGATCTGTTAACCTGCTTATTTGTACACATATTAAAACAGTCTTCAACAGCTGTTTACCCAAATTAAATTAAACCATTAAAATCACATGAATAATAAAAAAAATTTGGGATCCATATTTTTATGAGTGCTCCTCATATATGATATATGAACATATGCACATACAGACATATGACACAAAACAGAAATGTGCACACGTAACATACAACATATAAGACAATAGTAAAGGCCTTGTAGATTACCTAGGTGAAATCTCCATAGCTAACTCCATAGCAATGTTTAAAAACTCCATAGTCAAAAAATAAAACTGATCAGAAAAACATTAATTTATGTCTGTATGAGCTCAAAAATAAAATGGAACTTTATGATGTGGGAAAAGCAATAATAAAATAGATATTGAAAAAAGCATCCTGGTTGATCACTGTCGAAGATGTAAGAATAGCCAAGCTGGAGTTCTGGATATCAGCTGTTATGGATTTGAGTCAAATCATCTTCTTTTTCTGTAGAAATTGTTTTGGTTAATCTCTCTGGAATCCAAATCGGCTGCTGTTCCTCCTGTGGAAAAACACAGACAGAGCCCCGACTCCAGACTATCACTGGATCCGGACCTTTCCATTGTCCTGTTAGAATATCTTTCCAAAGTACCTTAGGCTTATGTACATTTTTTGGATACAAATGTCTTTCCGCAGCACTAAGTCCTGATGAATCCAAATTTAAAAAGTTTAGAGTAAAAAGGGTTATTTTAAGTTTATCTTTGGGGGATATATACCCCTTTCCAATTCCCTCCTTTTGTTTTAATAAGTACATTTTAATAGTTTGATGAGCTCTTTCAACTACGCCTTGTCCTTGTGGATTGTATGGAATTCCTGTTATGTGAGTAATGCCAAATGATGAGCAAAATTGTTTAAAAGAGGTGGAAGTATAACCAGGACCGTTGTCCGTTTTTAACTGTTTTGGAACGCCCACAGTGGCAAAATTTTGTAAGCAATGAGCTATAACATCTTTAGTTTTTTCTCCGGCATGAAGGGAGCCCATCAAAAATCCGGAAGAAGTATCAACTGTAACATGTAAATATTTTAATTTTCAAAATTCTGGCAAGTGTGTGACATCCATCTGCCAAATATGGTTAGGTATCAGTCCTCTAGGATTGACTCCAAGATTAACTTGTGGTAAAAATGTCACACAATTTTGACATTGTTTTATTATATGTCTGGCTTGTTCTTTAGTTATTTTAAAATGCTTTTGTAAAGTATTAGCATTGACATGGAACCTTTTATGAAAATTTATAGCTTCTTCTATTGTGGAGAAAATATGTATGTCATGTGTAGATTTATCTGCTAGTTCATTGCCCAAACTAAGGGCTCCAGGCAATCCTGTATGTGCCCTGATATGTCCTATAAAGAATGGATCTTTTCTGTCCCAGATTAGACTTTGTATAGTGGAAAACAAAGAGAAAACAGTAGAAGAAGGTGAAATCCTACCAGCTTCTTCAAGGGATACTATAGCATTAACTACATACTGACTATCAGAAAATAAATTAAATACAGAATCTTTAAACATCATAAAAGCTTGTAATACTGCATTAAGCTCTACCTTTTGAGCTGATTGTTTGGGTACTAAAAATGCTGCTGTACAATTGTTTGACCCATCAGTGAATATATTTGGAGCATTTATGATAGGGGTTTTTCTTGTCATTTTTGGAAAAACTACAGGATGCTTAGACCAAAAAGACAACAAAGGATTAGATGGTAAGTGGTTATCAAATGAAACATTAGATTTGCACATGATTATTGCCCAAGTATTTAACTCATTAGCTAATTCATCAATTTGATTCATAGTATATGGAGTAATAATTTTATTGGGAGAAATTCCAAATACTCCCTTTGCTGTTTTTATTCCTTTGAGTATTAATTGTCCTACAGCCTCAGGATATCTAGTAAGAATAGTGTTAGGAGAATAAGATAAATGTATCCACAATAATGGACCTTCTTGCCAAAATACTCCTGTAGGAATATTTTTTGTTGGTAGTACAATAAATAATAAAGGCAAACTTATATCAATTCTAACCAAATGCATATTTTCCATATACGTTTCAATGATTTTTAATGTTTTTCTTGCTTCAGGCGTTAACATTCGGGGTGAATTTGGATCTGATGGACCTTTTAGGATATCAAATAAAGGTCCCAACTCTCCTGTTGGTATGCCTAGATAAGGCCTTATCCAATTTATGTCTCCCGATAACTTTTGAAAGTCGTTAAGTGATTTGAGTTGATCTACTCGTATTTGAATTTTTGGTGGACGGACCATGGTTGAGGATAATAGAACTCCTAAATAATTAATTGGAAGATTTAATTGTACTTTATCTATTGCTATCTCTAGATTATATTTTTTCAATAAGTTTGTAAGTGTGGCATAACATTCTAGCAATGTGTTTTTATCTTTATGTGCCAATAACACATCATCCATATAGTGAAATATTTGTAGTTCAGGATTTTGATTTCTAAGTGGCTGGATTGCTTTATTAACATAAATTTGACACATAGTTGGGCTGTTAGCCATCCCTTGAGGGAGTACTTTCCATTCATATCTCTGATCAGGACCTTCATGATTCAGTGCAGGGATAGTAAATGCAAAATGTGGACTATCCTCGGGATGAATTGGAATTGAAAAGAAACAATCTTTAATATCTATAGCTAAAACATGCCAGGTTTTTGGTAAAGCAGACAATTGGGGAATCCCTGATTGAGCAGGTCCCATAATAACCATCTCATTATTAATGGCTCTTAAATCTTGTAATAATCTCCATTTACCAGATTTCTTTTTAATGACAAAAATGGGAGTATTATGGGGGGATATGGAAGGTTGTATATGTCCTTCTGCTAATTGTTGTCTGACCAAGTCATGGGCTACTTGTATCTTTTCTTTAGTCAGCGGCCACTGAGGAACCCACACTGGTCTTTCTGATTTCCAAGTAATTTTGATTGTCTCAGTGGCCCTTTCTGAAAACCCAATCCATGTCTATTTATTTCTTGATCTATTTGAATAGGTGCTGTCATACCTTGTTCTTGTTCTCTTTATCTTTTTTCTTTCCTAAAGCCTTGTTTAGCCCTAGTAGTGGGCGTGTTAGGATTGATGTTATTTGTTAATGTCAATCCTAATTGATCTTGGACATCTCGTCCCCATAAATTTACGGGAAGATGATCCAATACATAGGGCTGTATAGTTCCTTCACATCCTTCAGGATCCCTCCAATCTAATACCATAGCACTTCTATGAGGATTTGTTGCCACTCCTAGGCCTCGAAGCTTTTGAGTGGCTTGTTGTAATGGCCAATGTTTTGGCCATTCTTGACGAGATATGATGCTGAGGTCAGCACCTGTGTCCAGCAGCCCATTAAAGTCATGTCCTTGAATATTTAATTTTAGCATTGGGCGAGAATCTAAATTTAAAGACAGCATAGCCCAATCTATACCTGTGGAGCCTAATCCCTTGGAACCTCTTTCTACATTACAACTGGAAAATTTATCATGCAGGCTGGGTATTATTAATAACTGTGCTATTCTATCTCCTGGTGAAATTAGTGATATACCTCTTGGAGAACTAGCTATAATTTTTATTTCACCCTCATAATCGGGATCAATTACCCCAGGACTTATCATAAGTCCTTTTAGTGTAGAAGAACTGCGTCCCAATAATAAGCCTACTGTTCCCTGGGGAAGAGGTCCTTTTACTCCTGTGGGAATGATTTGAACTCCCATCTCTGGAGTTAGTACTGCTCTGGCAGAGGCGCAGATGTCCAACCCTGCGTTTCCTCTAGTTTGTCTGATGAGGGATTTAATGGATAATGCGTCCTGGGCACTACCTTGATGGTGCTGCTGGGTTCCTCCATTGCCCCGTATATTTGTGGTTTTGCCCCCGGGGCATTGGTCCCTCTAGTCCATTTTTTGGCAATGGAGCCTGATACCTTTCTCCATGATATCGTGGGTAAACACTTGGTCCTTGTCCGTTTTTTGATAATGGAATACCCTCTATGGTGGTTTGAGAACGGCATTCATTAGCCCAATGTTTCCCTCTATGGCATCGTGGGCAAATACCCAATATTCTATTCCTTTGATACCTAGTTTTGTTAAACCCTCCTCTTATGGGGCAACTCCTTTTAAAATGTCCTGTTTGATTACAATTATAGCATGTTTTTGGCCTAGCATCTAAAGCCTGTTGTACTGCTGCTAAGACTTGCCCTTGTTCATTAATGTCTCTACATAATTTAATATATGTGTTTAAATCTTCATGTCTCCATGGTCTAATGACCTCTCTGCAGCAACGATTTGCTTGGTCATAAGCCAGTTGTTTTATAAATGGCATTGCCTGTTCTGTATTTCCAAATATTCTAGAGGCTGTCTGAATAAGCCTATCTACAAATTCAGCGTAAGGTTCATTAGTTCCTTGTATTACCTTAGATAATTGACCTTGTAAATCTCCATGCCCCTGTAAAGTTTTCCATGCCCTAACTGCATCTACAGCAATTTGTGCGTATACGCCAGGGTCATATTCAATTTGTTGTCTTTGACCCTCATAAGGTCCCTTTCCTAATAACATATCTAGGTTTCTTTGAGGGTAACCGGCTTCTGCATTTCGCCTAGCTGTCTCCATGCAAAATTCCTCATTGGCAACCTTCCATAACAAATATTGTCCTCCATTTAGCACAGATCGACACGTTAGCCCAATCTGCTGGTGTCATGTCCAAGTTGGTAACAGATTCGACCATGCTTACCGTGAAGGGAGCTTGCGGCCCATAGGTTGTTACAGCCTCCTTTAATTGCTTTACTGTTTTGAAATCTAATGCACGGTGAATTCGTTGCCCTCCTGCCTGCTCAAGTACAGGGCATGCTAATCTTTAGGGTCCTGCCTCAGAATTCCATCCATCAACTACAGGAGTTGAGGGCCGCTCAGCTGTAGATGGAGCTGTTGGTTGAATTACGCCCTCTGGTGATAGAACGGAGTTAGTAGCAGCCTCCTGTTGTAATTCTCCACCTGATGGCTGTTTTTCCTCTGAGCTTTCTTTCTTTAAATTTTCCTCTGTCTGACTAGCTTGAGAGACCTTCTCTTTTGCTTGACCTAGCGTTTTTTCTACCATAGTTTGGACCTCTAACAATTTACTTAATAGTTTTTTGATTTGTTTTTTACTAGATTCTAATCTACTATAAAGGTAACGTAACCCAATAAGATAGGATAAAACAAAGCCGAAGCAGAATGAAACAAAAACGGAGCAGAGAATGGTTGTATCAATTTTCTCTTTCTCAGGGCCAAATAACTTCAAACCTTGAGCCAACCATTTTTCCCAGTTCGCCTGAGAAAATTCTAGGGCTAGGGAGCTTGAAATAAAAACAAAATAAATCAAAACAAGAACACATTGTTTTTTGAAATGGTCACCCATTCTGTCACCTTCCCTCAGGGGCGAGCAATTTTACTCACCTCTAAGTTTCAGGCGTTCCCCGTCCGGGCCACCAATTGCCTCAGTCTGGCTGGGCACAGAATCACGAGCCACTCAAGCAGGAACAAAACTTTATTTTTGAAAAAGCCACCAATACTCCTACGCGCCGGCAAGCCAAAAACCGGTCCCCCCACGAGCGCATCTACAGGAACCGGGGGGGGGGACCCGGACCTCCCCCGGAATTCCCTCCTACTATCCTTCCCCAACCAATGGGAACTCTCCAGGAGTCCCGTAACATGAGTCCCGTAGCAGGCCAAGGTGAAAAGCAGGAGTCCAATTTCCATATGAATGTAAATCTTAACATAATCATATCATCTCAATGGCTAGCTGGCGTCACCTTACAACCGAAAGTGCCATGCATCATATTATTTGCTTGTGGCTCCTAGCAATACGCAAAGACAGCCACAGGTTAAAAATGAAAGACTTAAAATTGACATGCCATGCAAATAGAGTTTGAAAACAAGGAAGAGTAACTACTCTCATATCTGACAAAGCAGACTTCAAGCCAAAATTAATCAGAAGAGACAAAGAAAGTCACTTCACACTTGTAAAAAGAACAACCCAACAAGAAGATATAACAATAGTAATATTTATGTTCCAAACATTGGTGCACCTAATTAGATAAATCAGCCAATACTTGACTTAAATACTGAGATCCTCCCAAGTACAATAATACTGGGTGATTTCAACAAACCTCTCTCATTAATAGATATGTCACCAAGAAACAAACCTAGTAAAGACTCTTTGGACCTGAAAAATATTATAAATCAAAAGGACTTAACAGACACCTATAGAATATTTCATCCAGTAACAGACAAATACATTTTCTTTCTAGGTTCTCATGGAAACTTTTCTAAAATACAACTTCTTTGAGGCTGTGAAACAACTCTTTAAAAAATCAAAATAAGTATTTGCATCTTATCTAATCATAAGGGAAGGAAATTAGAAATCAACATTAAATAAAAAGCCTACAGAAACTATATAAACATATGGAGATGGAACAATACACTTTTGAATGGTGAATGGGTGATAGAAGAATTCAAGGGATAAGTTTTTAAATTCTTACTCAAACAAGAACAGTGATACAACATATCAGAACCTCTGGGACAATATGAAGGCAGTTCTAAGTGGAAAATTTATAGCTGAGTGCCTACATGCAAAAATCACAAAGATCCTAAATAAACAATCCAGTGATGCATTTCAAAGCCAAAAGTAACAAGCCTAGGCATAAATGCCTAGGAATAAATCTAAACAAGAAGATGAAAGACTTCTACAATGAAAACTATAGGACACTGAAAAAAAATTTTTAAAAATATTATATATCATGAAATTTATTGTGAAATACTTTGTAAGAAATATTAAGGCCTTCCCAAATATGTAGAGAAAGGTAAAATGAACATTCAGCTTAAGAATTAAAACATGACTCTCCAGCACTGCAAAAAGAGAAGAATTAAAACATGCCCAAACCAGTTTATTCTCCATATTCACCATTCTCTGAATTTGATATATCATTCCCTTGATCTATTTTTTTAAAAATATTTTTTTTAGTAGTAGATGGACACAGTACCTTTATTTTATTTGTTTATTTTTATGTGGTGCTGGGGATTGATCCCAGTATCTCACGCATGATAGGCAAACACTCTACCACTGAACCACATCCCCAGCCCCCCTTGATTTCTTTATACATGTAACTGTATGTGTAAGCTTTTCTAAATAGCCCACAGCATTATCACACCTTGAAACTTTGTATAAAAAGGCATTATATTGTGTTTCCAGGGTGAATAGCATGTTTGTGATATTCAGTCATGTTGATACATTCAACTCTAATTCATTCATTTTTTTATTGACTCTATAATGTTCTACAGTATGGTTTATTTCTCATTTTATCTTATTTTCCTATCAATGTTCATTTAAATTGTTTCAAATTTGATCCTACTATAAATAATGGACACGATTTCATTATTCCACGAGCATATGTGGGACACCTTCTCTAGGGTATGCACCTAGAAATATAATAACTAAATTGTACGACATGTACTTTTTCAACCACACTCATTGTTCTCAAAAGTAGTTTGCATACTATACCCAAGAGCAGGGAGAAACAGTTCACATTTCTATGCACCCTTTCTAACTCTTGGCATTGTTAGATGTCCTAATTTTTCCTAATCTAAGGAATGTATAATTATATAGTGATATTTTAGTCTTTTTCTTTGTTGTTTTTAGATATACATGACAGTAGAGAGTATTTTGACATATCATACCTACATGGAGTATAACTTATTCTAATTAGGGTTGCACATGATTGGAGTTACCCTAGTCATGTAACCATAATGAGCATAGGAAAGTGACGTCCCATTCATTCTCCTGTCTTTCCTACTCCCATCCCCCTCCTTTCCTTCATTCCCCTTTGTCTAGTTCTCCATGATCCAGCAGTTGCCCCAGAACTCCTAGAAACGTGGGCTCCTTTGGTTCCCTTATCCCCCCACTTTGCTCCTGGGGGTTACTACCCAAATCAATACACAAATTCAAGGCAATTACAATCAAAACACCAATTCATCACAGAAAAAAACAGCCCTAAAATGCATTTGGAAGAATAATAGACCCAGAATCACCAAAGCAACTCTGAGACAAGAAAAGCAACGCTGGAGGCATTGCGATACCTGACTTCAACTTAGACTGCAGAGCTATAGTAACTGCCTTGTACTGGCATAAAGGCAGACCTGTAGACCAATGGTGCAGAATAGAAGGCACTGAGACAGATCCACACAGAGGAGTCATCTGATCCTCAACAAAGGTACCAAAAACACTTTGAAGAAAAGAGAGACTTTTAAACAAAGGATGCTGGGACAACTGGTTACTTATATGTAGAAGATTGAGACTAGATTTTTATCTCTTGCCCTGCACAAAAGTCAACTCAAAATAGATCAAAGATTTGGAAATTAGACCAGAAACGATACAACTCCCAAAAGAATATGTAGGGTCAACACTCCAGCTTATAGGCACAGGCAATGACTTTCTCAATAGGATCCCCTAAATCTCAGGAACTAATGCCAAGAGTTAATAAGCAGGAGGGCATTGAATTTAAAAACTTCTGTAGAGCAAAGGAAACAGTTAATAATGTGAGCCTGTAATCCCAGTGGCTTGGGGGCTGAGACAGGAGGATTGGGAGTTCAAAGCCAGCCTCAGCAATGGTGAGACACTAAGCAACTCAGTGAGACCTGCCTCTAAATAAAATACAAAATAGGGCTGGGGCTGGGGATGTGGCTCAGTGATTGGGTGTCCCTGAGTTCAATTTCTGGCACCACCCCCCAAAAGAAGGATGTGAAGAGAGAACCTACTAAATAGGAGAAAATGTTTGCTAGCTGCTCTTCTGACTGAGGATTAATATCCAGAATATATAAAGAGCTCAAAAAATTTTTACACCAAAAAAATCAAACAATGCAGTTAATAAATGGGGAAACAGACACTTCTCAAGAGAGAAATACAAATGGCCAACTCATGTAAAAATGTTCATTGTTAGCAATTAAAGAAATGAGATTGGGGCTGGGAATGTGGCTCAGGTGGTAGCACGCTTGTCTGGCAGCGTGCGGCCCGGGGTTCAATCCTCAGCACCACATACCAACAAAGATGTTGTGTCCGCCGAGAACTAAAAAATAAAATAAATATTAAAAATTCTCTCTCTCTCTCTCTCTCTCTCTCTCTCTCTCTCTCTCCTCTCTCACTCTCTCTTTAAAAAAAAAATGAGATCAAAACTGTACAGATTTCATGGCACTCCACTCAGAACGGCAGTCATCAAGAACACAAACAGCAGTGCGTGCTGGAGAGGATGGACCGTAAATTAGGAAAGCCACTATGGAAGTCAGTAGGGAGAGACCTCCAAAGGGTAGGCTTGGAACCACACCCTGTGACCACTCCTTGGCATTTACCCTGAAGAACTGAAGTCATTACACCTACAGTGACACATGCACACCCTGGCTCATAGCAGCCCAGTTCACAATAGCCAAACTACGCAACAGCCTAGGTGGTCATCAGTGGATGGAGAGGTAAAGAAAATGTGGTGCACACACACAGTGGAGTTTTATTCGGCCAGAGAGAAAAATGCAATTATGTCATTTTTAGGAAAAGGGTGGGGTGGATCTTGAGACCATTTATGTTTTGTGAAATAAGTCAAACTCAGAAGGTCAAGGGTCATCTGTTTTCTCTCATATGTGGAAGCTGGAGAGGAAAAAGGAAAAGAAAGGTGGGGGCAGATCTCATGAAAACCAAAGGGAGACAGTGGAGTTGAGGAAATTGACCTGGGGGAGGGGGGAGAGGAGGGAAAGGGGGAACACGGGGAATGACATTGCACATATGCCCTGTGCATGTACGAGTATGTAACAGTGAATCCCACTCCTGTGTGCACCAGTAAAAATATGGTGGAAAGAATAAAGGTCATTGTGGTGAGGTTTCAGATGGAAGAGAGGAGCCTGGTGATTGGAAACGGAGGAAGGTTGACCGAAGGCTGAATTGTGTTCTAGTGTTTTATTTATTTATTTATTTAAATATTGAACTTGTAAGCAATAAAACTGGATCTTTAGCTGAAGAGATTTTGAAGTAAAGTGTAAAGGGAAGAGTTTGGTTTCTCACAAACTCCAGGAAAATGCAGGAGGGAAGAGACACATCAGAGTTCAAAAATAAAAAGGAACCAGGACTTGGAGATTTGGAAAATTCTTGGCTTATTCATATTACAAAGAAAACAAGGAATGTGTACTCTGCCGAGAACACCAAGGGTCTGAGGGAACCGTTTCGGTAAAGAGATTTCCATGGGTGTGAAGCATGGCTCTGATCAGGCCTCTCAGCGGAAGCCAGGGATGGCGGTGTGATGGCTTCAGCAGGGGCACTGCCAGTTCGAATGAAGGAGACCAGGGACTGGACGGCTTCCGACTTCTGGAATTCTCTAGGACAGCACACTTCAGCTGGGAGCCTGCATTACCCTCCGATGACGAGAGGCAGATGTGAGCAGGAGCGGCTGGATGGCCTCAGGGCTGCGCTCTCAGGCAAGGCGGCAGCCGCGTGGCTTTCCCCTGTTTTGTCAACGTCCGTGCCCACAGGAAGGAAGCTGTCTTCCTCCCACCTGCAGGTGGCCTCTGCAGCTGCAAGAGTCCCCGTGGACAGCCTTAGGAGTGGAGTTGAGGGGACAGGTCTCTCTCTTGAGCCAAAGGGGATAATGCAGCTCCTGCATGGGTCTGGAAGGCAGATCACTGAGCCAAAGAAGATCTGCTCAAGCCTGAAGACTGAGGGGGGTCAGCGTCTCTACATCTTAGGCTTTGGGCCACGTGGTGGCACATGCTACTAGGGAAGCTGAGGAGCGTGCTTGCCTAGCACGTGTGAGGCCCTACTGTAAGAACAAAAGACTGTGATCTGTCCGTTTGACTCCTGTATCACACTGCAGCGATTCTTTGCCCCTTGCATCTCTGAGTGACCTCGTAGTGCACAGATGGGGAACTTTGTTTCCCTGTTGTCTCACTGAGGGTTTGGGCTATTTCTAGTGTTTGCTCATTTTGAATACAGCTGTTGCAGAACATGATCCAAGACTCTCCCTGGACATGTTTATTTCTCTTGGGGGAAATATCACAAGTGGAATTGCTGATGGGCATTGGAACACATTGAATTTACAAGGCTCATACCACATTTTTTTAAAACCTATTTTTATTCAAGTGGATAAAGAAACTTGGAAACGTATGTACGTGTGCAGCATCTGCAGGAAATATGGCACCCCAAGGTGAACAGGTTTTGTGCAGTGGCAAAGGACTCCCCACAGCCCCTCCTGTGTGATTTTTTGTCATGCTGAGATACACAGGCTACTGTCTTCCTTGACTTAGAAGGGTGCAGCTGGCAGATAGTTAGCAGCTCAGTTGTCATCCTGGCTGTCTTCAGAGCTCTTTTTCTCCTGTACCTTTCGTGTTTTGCATTCATGTTTCTTCTCTTTTGGCAGCTTGGACTTTCTAGGGGTGTCTTACAGAACATGAAAATCCAAAAATGATGTTGGCGGAAGTTTTCTCCCTCCCCTGTGACTGGTTCTGCATAACTCTCTCTTTTAAGAGATTGTGTTTTTCTCCCTTTCTGCCCCACACTTGACCCAGGCCTGGACTGAACAGGGTTAGAACTTCTCCAGACTTGGGAGAAACAGCCACTAGGAAGATTTTACGACTGTTTGCTGGCCAGAATCATCTTGGGAGGTTTAAACAACACAGAGCCCTCTGAGCCTATCTAAGCCCTAGGGTTGGAATTTACTGGTAGGGATTCCAGGAGTATGTATTTTAACAATTTATTCATATTACCAAAAAACCGAGGAATATGTATTCTGCAGAGAACACCAAGGGTATGAGGGAACAACCATTTGGTAAAGAGATTACCATGGGTGTGAAGAAATGCTCTGATCAGGCCTCTCAGGGGAAGTCAGGGTGGTCCTGCAACCTGTAATCTCAGTGACTGGGAGGCTGAGGTAGGAGGATTGCAAGTTCAAGCCCCATGTGGGCAAATTAGCAAGGCCCTGTCTCAAAATAAATAATAAAAAGGGATGGAAATGTGGCTTGATAGTAGAGTTTCTCTGGATTCAATCCCCAGGATCATAAGGAAAAAGAAAGAAAGAGAGAAAAGAAATGATTAGGACAGAGTCTCGCTAAGCTGCAGAAGCTTGCCTTTGATGTGGGCTCCTCCTGTGTGTGCCATAGGACCTGCAGAACGTATTCTCCAACTATGGGATGGTAAAGTTTCACTGGGTGAATTGTGGGATACCTGAAGGATAGCTCGGTAAAGCTGTTTAAAGAAATTTCCCTAAACCTTGGAAATGAAGCGCGTTGATGGCTGAATGTCCTCAGTGGCCCGCCTCATGTCCTCAGTGGATGGCTAGATGTGGTCAGAGGATGTGGTCATCAGTGAATAGAATAGGTATCCTCTGTGGATGGTTGGGTTTCCCCAGCTGACGGCTAGGATTTTCCAGATCCTGAGGACAGAAGTGTCAGAACGGTTCGCTTTGGTCCAAGGATGGGTGGGATTTTCCAGCGGGTGAATGGGACTAGCCAGTGGGTGTTCCCAGCGGGTGCTGTAATTTGCAAGTGAAAGGATGGGATTAGACCGCCGGTGGCTAGGATTTTCCCCGGATTGCTGGGCGTTGCCTACGAATAGCTGGGACTTCTCAAAGGATGGTGGCGCTCTTGCACGTGGATACTAGGGCACTTGCTCGCGGATAGGGCTCATACCCCGGGGATTAGGGCTCATAACCCGGAGGATCAGGGCGCATAACCCAGCGGATCCGGGTGCATAAGCGCGCGGATCAGGCGCATACGCGCGCGGACCAGGGCGCATACCCGCATGGATCGGGAGCATGCGCTCGCGGATCGGGCACAAAAGGGCGCGGAGGGTCTGGGTCTCGCGCACCGATGTGAGGCACTTGCACGCGAATGGTGATGCACTCGCTTTCCTAAGGTGGGGGACTTGTGCGCCGCTCACTTGGGCGCTGATGGTGGGAGACTCGAGCGCCGATGGTGGTGCACTCGTGCTCCGATGGTGGAGGACTTGCGCCCAGATGGCTGGGTCTTGGCACCCAAAGACCGGGACTTGCCAGTTTGTGTGGGACTTGTTCGCGGAGGGGTGTGTGTTGCCAGCAGACGGATGCGTTTGTCAGGTAATGGCTGGGAATTTCAGCCGATTACTGGGTGTCGACATCAGATGGCTGGATTTGCCAGTGAATGACTTGTGCTTTGTCAGAGGATGGCTGCTGTGGTCTGCAGCTGCCTGGGTGTTGTTACCGTGGCTGGGTGTCCTCAGAGGATGGCTGGATTTTGTCAGTTTATGGCTGGATTTGCCGCAGGTGGCTGTGTGTCAATCATCTTTCCATAATGTGATTTTGAAAAGAGGTCATTAACTGAGGCAATTTATCTACAGTACAATAGATGAGTTTTCTTTAAAAACAGAACTTCTTTTTAAAGAGAAAGATTAGGGTCCAGGAGAATGGAAAAAATATAGGAAGTTTGCATCTGTGCCCCGCACGTCCCCAGTTCCCAGTGTGAACTGGTACCTCCCTTACAATTGGCACACCTACATGGGCACATCATCAATTTGTAGTCTCACTGGGACTTATTCTTGTGTTGTGCATCTGTGAGTTTTGACAAAATTGCAGTGATATGTCTCCACCATTGAGTATCATACAGAGCATATCCACTGCCCCCAATGTCCTTCCTGGTCCTCCTGTCCACCCTCCCCCATCATCTGTGTGCACAAATGCATGCAATTCTGTGACCATCAGCTCCATCAAGACTTAGAGCATTTCCACCACCCAGCACAGTTCCCTCTGTGCTGTGTTAGCCCCCAACAGCCTGATTCTGTGCCCTTAGCTTTGACTTTTCCTAGAACAATAGATAAGAGGAAAATGCATTTGGGTCTGTGGTGCTCAGGCTGAAACTCAGGGCCTTGTGCATCCGGGTGTTCAGCCCCTGATCTGTGCTCCAGCAATGCCACCCCTTCTTAAATTTTGCGACAGCATGTTGCTAGCTGCCGGGCTGGCCTTGACCTTGCAATTCTTGGGCTTCAGTGCGTTCCTGTAATGTTCCCAGAAGATAGTTAGCAGCATATAAAAGTTTTCATTGATGGGCTGGGGATGTGGCTCAAGCGGTAGTGCGCTCGCCTGGCATGCGTGCGGCCCAGGTTCGATCCTCAGCACCACATACAAACAAAGATGTTGTGTCCACTGAAAACTAAAAAATAAATATTAAAAAATTCTCTCTCTCTCTCTCTTTAAAAAAAAAGTTTTCATTGAGCATTTGCAGAATTTAAATTGGGGAAGAGATGTCACTGGAAGAAGGTCCTGAGTAGTTCTCAGAGACTAGGGGCACCTGATTCAGGACGAGCAGGGTCCTTGGTCTAGGTGAGGGAGGATTTCAGCTCAGGTCAGTAGAGGCAAAGAGATTGGTTTGGGAGAGCAGGGAATCCCATTCCAGGGACAATGTAGGCCATCTCCAGAGTGACACTTTCAGCATTTCCAGACTCTTCTTTGGAAGGAAACTTGGTCAGAGATGGGCCTGGAAGGCATAGAGAGCTGATATCAGTCTGGTCATTTTCAGAATTCTTTGACTGATGTGGTTTCCATGGTCTGGTGATGACATAGGAAAGTCCCCTAAATTATTGATTTTTTAAAAAAATATTGATCTGTTCTTAACCTATTTTTGGTGGGCTAATTAACAGTGCACAGTGTAATTTTCATAAGTAGGCAAATTTACAGTAACTCTAAGATTTATAGATGTCTCAGAAATTTGGGAGTGACAGACAGATCTGAGAGATGGGTTTGAGAAATGACTGTCCAGAAAGGTGTGAAGTTGCCAATGTCTTGGCTGGGCACAGAATCACGAGCCACCACAGCTTTGTCGATTCAAACAGCAATTCTTTATTCCCGAACTCACACCGGCCTCTACACACGTTCTGGGGAAATCCCAGTTCTGCCGCCACCCCATCCACCTACTCCACGAGGCTTTTTTCCAATCTCCTTTGAATCTCATGAGAACTCCACGGGAACAAGCAGCAGGAACACCCTAATCCCGGCAGCAATAATCTTCAACCTCCAACTTCCCTAAAACCCCTATTGTCTTAAACCGGGAACGCCCTAAACCCAAGGACTGGGATACTTCCTCAAACCTGATCAGCTCTAAACCCGGATCCGCCTTCCTTGAGCAAGGTCACCTTACATGCAATGTCAACAGCGAAATCCATTTAACATGGGGTACGCTAGCAAGGAAATTTCGATGCGTCATTTCTACTTGGCAATGGCCCTCAGCATGAAGTCACTCATATTAAAATTGTATTTCCTGTCGGGTGAGATGGCACACGCCTGTGATCCCAGCAGCTCAGGAGGCTGTGGCAGGAGGATCACGAGTTCAAAGCCAGCCTCAGCCACTGCGACGCTAAGCAACTCAGTGAGACCCTGTCTCTAAATAACATACAAAATAGGGCTGGGATGTGGCTCAGTGGCCAAGTGCCCCTGAGTTCAATACCTGCTCTCCCTGTCAATTGCTTTTCCTCATCTTCCTTTCTGTAGCCTTCCTGCCTATTTCTCATTTCTTCTATCCTCCCTCAGATGAGTAGATACCAGGGAATATGGGGGGGGGGGGACACAATCTGTAGGTTTTTGTTTGGGGGGGGTTAAAACTTTTATTTCAAAAGCTTGGATAGTTTCAATATCCAGGTCGTGGCAAAATCAGGACACGTGTGAAATACCTCACAATATATCAGATTCCCAAAAGGTACCAGAAAATACAGTGAAATTAACACTTTCATTACAGGAAATGTAAGACACAGATAATATAAAATTAAAAGGTGGGGGAAAAGGTGACACTGGTTTCCTAAGATACATTTTACTCTTTACAACCAGGGTCCACAGGTGCAGGCAGACCCTCCACCTGGTTCTAGGTCACCTGGTAATAAAATCAACGCCTAATGCTGCTCTGGCCTAAGACACCACACGCTGCTTAAAACAACTAGAGCTCTGGAAATAGTAAGCAGTGATTTCCAGGGGGGTGGATTTTAAGTAAGATGCACATGGGACAGGCCTTAGAAAGTTCGCCAAGTTAAATTTGGTACATAATTGCGTTCACTCCGTATCCAACAAAGCGAGTGCTCGCTGCTCCTGCTGCCGCCTGAGTATGGCTTGGAGTCCTTCTGATGACCACCTCCTGTTCGCTGGCTCTTCCCGCAATTTGTATTTCCCTGACTGTAGTCTGTTGAGGTTTCCTCTGCTGCTGCTGCTGCTGCTGCTGGACTTCTTTGGGCTGATTTCACACTTGCTTCCACTGATGGTATAGAACTTTTTTCTCCAGAACTTTCTTCACAGGGTCTTCTTCTTTAAGAGCAATAAAAACAGAACCCCATCTTTTATCCAACTTGGGATCCATCGGAAGCTCAATGTCCTCAGTTTCCCAAACTCTCTAGAGTACTCCCACTTTCCTCTGTGGCTTCAGGATGCAGACCCCCTGCAAAGATTTTCTTGACAGGGTCCCTCTTCATAGCCCTGGCTTTTTTAGGGTCGATGACCGGGCCGTGCAGCCTGGGATCCTTCTCTCCACATGGCAGCAGCTTTGAGGAGGAGAGAGCCAAGCCCTCGTGGCCGCCCAGGGTCGGGATCCATTTTTACTGTGCAATTGTCAGGACCTCTCCAAATTTACTAAAACAGTCCTTTAAGTCTTCTTGGCTGGAGGCCCAGCTCAGACCACCAACGAACCTTTTCCCGTCTTCCCGTCCTTGCCGGCGAGGACCTGGTCGCGCTCCGATCGGATTCCTGCTCCGGGGCGCCGCGGTCGCGCCTCCAGACCCCGCGGCGGCTCCAGGGCCAGCCTCTGCCGGCGACTGGCTTTCGGGGGCGGCCTCGTGTCGGTTCTCAGGGGCGACCGTGGTCTCCCTGGGCTGCTCCTCACCCGCTTCCGACAGGGCAGGGCCGCCGAGGCCGCCGCGGGACCCACCTGTCGCCACCCGCCGCGAAAGGCGCCGCGGGCTCGGCCTCGCTCAAGCTCGCGAGCCGGGACCTCGCCCGTGTCCACCGCCGGAGCCGCTCCGTGGAGCTCCCGCCTCGGCCGCCGCCACCCAGGACCCACCGACCACAGCCCCGGTCCGACTCGCGCGGTGCCGCCCAATTTGTAGTTTTTTTTTTTTAATTTTTATTTTTTAAGAAAGTAGGTAATGAATTCTTTGTTTTTAGTCCCTAAATAAGTTCACCGGTCCCTGGAGGCTTTCGGTGTGGCGCTCTGAGTTGGCAATATTGCCTCCAAGAAATCCCCTGTTCTTTGTGTTCTGGAAAGCAGCGACAGCCCGAAACTGCCCCGGCCTGTGTGACCCAGGTGACACTCAGGTGGAGGGGCTCCCCCAGACTCACAGCCTGCCTCCTAGGGGGAGCAACTGCCAGTCCTGCTGGCCCTGGTTAGGTCTCTCTCCTCCCAGACCCCCAGCTTTGGCCCACCCTGGCCAGAGCCAGCTCACAGCCCCTCCCAAGGGCAGGCTGGGCTCAGTCCAGCCCTCCCTCCGCAGTCCCACCGCAGATCTTGGCCCCTTCCGTGCACATCCCTCTTTTTAGCTAAGTTTCTCTGTATCTAAGAAAAACTTTGCACAAGGAGTGAGATGCCTGCAGACCTCAATCTGCCCTGTGGTCCTGACAGGGTTGCATTGAATCCCCCAATCCCCTTGCAAACTTTTTTTTTTTTTTTTTTTTTTTTTTTGGTGCTGGGATCCACCAAGGGCCTGCAGCTCAAGAAGTCTACCAGTGAGCACCATCCACCTTAAACAAAACAAAACAAAACAAAACAAACATACACACCAAAAGCTTACAGAGTGAATTGTGACGTGTTGACATGTAATACATAAGAACTATCCACAGAGAGGCCAGCTAATGTTGCCAGCTAATGTGAATCACTATCTTGGAATTTCTGCCTTAACATCAGTAATAAGAATCCACCCTTTATCCTAGGCATGATATATTTTTTAAAGCTAAAGCTCCTCCTTCTTGGAGTATCCACTTTTGGATTGTCTCTTGGGGCTGAGCTTCCTTTTGTTTCTTTGTTTCTCCTGTTCTTAGTGGTGCCTGCCTGGTTCACTGTTCCACATCCACAGGTGCACACCAGGTAGCCATGACAAGGTCAGCGTCAGCCCCTCCCTCCTCTCTTACCTCTCTCAGGGTCCTTTTCCTCCACCCACTGGTTCCCCCTCCATTTCCTGGCCATCACTTCCAGGTCTTTTCCTTGTCCCTCTCCTGCTTCCACATCTGAGAGAAAACTAGGACCCTTGACAGAATTTCTGAACTTGGCTTATTTAGTGTAACACAACATTCTCAAACTCCATCCATTTTCCTGAAAATGACATGATTTCATTTTTTTTTCTTGAACACTGAATAAAACTCCATTGTGTTTTTTTAAAAAACATTTATTTTTTTAGTTGTAGTTGGACACAATACCTTTATTTTATTCATATAGTTTTTAAATATTTATTTTTTTAGTTTTAGGTGGACACAATATCTTTATTTTATTTTTATGTGATGCTGAGGATCGAACCCAGCGTCTCGCATGTACAAGTCGAGTGCTCTACCGCTGAGCCACAACCTCACCCCTCCATTGTGTATTTATACCACAATAATTATTTAAAAATTATTTTATTATTTTTTATACCACTTTTTTTAATCCATTCATCCATCAGTGATTTTGGCTTAGGGGCAGATACTGGGTATTGAGGATCATTATATTAGGCATTTTTGCATAAGAACCCTTTTCTTTTTAGGTTCTTTTGTGGTTGTGTATGGACAGTGTGCCTTTATTTTATTTGTTTTTATGTGGTGCTGGGGATCGAACCCAGTGCCTCACACATGCTAGACAAATGATCTACCACTGAGATACAGCCCAAGCCTAAGAACCTTTTTTTAAAAAATAGTCTTTAGCAATTTCTCCTCCCCTCCCCCCCTCCCGGCCAAGATGTCTGACATGGAGGATGATTTCATGTGCGATGATGAGGAAGACTACGACCTGGAATACTCTGAAGATAGTAACTCTGAGCCAAATGTGGATTTGGAAAATCAATACTATAATTCCAAAGCGTTAAAAGAAGATGACCCCAAAGCAGCATTAAGCAGCTTCCAAAAGGTTTTGGAACTTGAAGGTGAAAAGGGAGAGTGGGGATTTAAAGCACTGAAACAAACGATTAAGATTAACTTCAAGTTGAATTCTGATTTTTTATGTCAGATGGATTTACTGCAGGAATTCTATGAAACAACACTGGAAGCTTTGAAAGATGCTAAGAATGATAGACTGTGGTTTAAAACAAACACAAAGCTTGGGAAATTATATTTAGAACGAGAGGAATATGGAAAGCCTTAAAAGATTTTACGTCAGTTACATCAGTCATGCCAGACTGATGATGGAGAAGATGACCTGAAAAAAGGTACACAGTTATTAGAAATTTATGCTTTGGAAATTCAAATGTACACAGCACAGAAAAATAACAAAAAACTTAAAGCACTCTATGAACAGTCACTTCACATCAAGTCTGCCATCCCTCATCCACTGATCATGGGAGTTATCAGAGAATGTGGTGGTAAAATGCACTTGAGAGAAGGTGAATTTCACACACTGATTTTTTTGAAGCCTTCAAGAATTATGATGAATCAGGAAGTCCCAGACGAACCACTTGCTTAAAATATTTGGTCTTAGCAAACATGCTAATGAAATCGGGTATAAATCCATTTGACTCACAGGAGGCCAAGCCGTACAAAAATGATCCAGAAATTCTAGCAATGACGAATTTAGTAAGTGCCTATCAGAATAATGACATCACTGAATTTGAAAAGATTCTGAAAACAAATCACAGCAACATCATGGATGATCCTTTCATAAGAGAACATATTGAAGAGCTTTTACGAAACATCAGAACACAAGTGCTCATAAAATTAATTAAGCCTTACACAAGAATACATATTCCTTTTATTTCTAAGGAGTTAAACATAGATGTAGCTGATGTGGAAAGCTTGCTGGTGCAGTGCATATTGGATAACACTATTCATGGCCGAATTGATCAAGTCAACCAACTCCTTGAACTAGATCATCAGAAGAGGGGTGGAGCACGATATACTGCACTAGATAAATGGACCAACCAACTAAATTCTGTCAACCAGGTTGTAGTCAGTAAACTGGCTTAACAGAGAACAAGCTTTTACAGACATACTTAAGGCAACAGTGCAGAGATGTAATCCTTAAAAGAGCTGGGAATGGCAAAACTACTGTCGGTTGATGTGTCCTGAAAATTATTGGAGTTATGGCAGAAGTGCTTTTTTGATCAACTGGTTTGTGTTTTGCTGCTGCATTTATCCCAAGAAAAACAGCTTTAATCTCCAGAAGAAAACCAAAATACCATGGGATTTATGCTGTATTGACATCTTGCCCTAAACATACAACATCATAGTAATTTGTCATGGGCAACATGACCAGAGAGAAGATTTTTGTCATGATTTTAAATACACTGACACGCTACTGTTGGTTAAATTTAAACATGTTTTACCTGCAGAAATTCTCTCACAAATAACCTGCAATAACTTGAAATGCATACCCTTTTGAACACTTCCTTTTCTCATGTATAAATGAAAATGTTTGCTGCATTTTGCAAAATGTCAATTCTCCAAAAATGTGTCTGTATATTTCTGTACCTGCAGTGTAGTAAAGGTTTAGATGAAACCCCAAAATTATAGTGGCATACTGTCACTTAGGTTTCAAGCAGCAAAATAAACAGTGCAGCTCAGAAATGATAGTTCGGTTCTTGATGTGTTTTTATTACATTTGGGTTGTTGTTTTGTTTTTTAGAAGTTTCAAATTATCTTCAGTTAATGATTAAAAAGCCTGAAGGCAAATAAGGTGGTTATTTGCTTTCAAGTTTTTAAAAGTGGTCTTATTGGTAATGTAAGGAGAACTACTTTCTAACAAAACACTTGCATAGTATTTACTTTGACAGTGAGGCTTTAAAGGAATACAATTCTTTTTTTTTTTTTTTAAGAATGATATTCCTTTTAAAAAGAATAAATTTTAACTCAGAATGTCACTTTAAACAAATATGCCAGAACATAGACAGCTAAATGAATGTTACCCTGCTTAGTGATCATGCTGGAAGGTTATTTTCTAATGCCAGCAATCTAAATCTACCATTGCCCAAAACCTCATGGGTGTGCTCTTTTAGAATTGCTTTCAAAGTTAATTTAAGTCATACACTGTTAACTTTGACTATACATTGTTTTTAAAAAACAAAAATTATCTCCAAGCTTGATTGTTTTTAGTTACCATTATTTGGCACCAGATAACAGTTTCCAAAAATTGAACCTAACTTTGAAGTAATGCAGAAAGTGTGTAATTGGCTTTGAAAGCAATACCAAAAGAGTTT
The DNA here is from genome assembly GCF_964194105.1 of Spermophilus citellus. Classification (NCBI taxonomy): domain Eukaryota; kingdom Metazoa; phylum Chordata; class Mammalia; order Rodentia; family Sciuridae; genus Spermophilus; species Spermophilus citellus. Next base: position 98,097 of record NW_027672880.1, on the reverse strand, counting down.
TAAAGGTATTTTGTGCAGTGGCAGTATAGTTAAAAGAATGAACTGTGGCCTTCCAAGGTGACTATCTTAAAGGAACTCAGCTCATTTGAATGTATTGAGTTTGGGATGTGTCAGTTTCATTTTTTTTAAAAAGTTCACATTATTTTATAGTGTCAAAAGGAAGAACTAAGGTTAACATAATTTCTTTGGTTTTTCTATTGCTTGTTATTATGTAAAAAGTGAGTGGCAGTTCAGAAGGAAGACTGTTGTAACTGAAGAGTGACAACCAAGAATTTTTGATCGTTAAATCAGATTTTATGAACAGTGGAAGGAGCATGGACTTAAAACAAGGCATGCTTATTCGGTTTTGTCAAAATTTTACGAAAATATGTGATATATATTTATACTAAAACTATATAATCCTTAGATTAGGAAAGCAATCAGTTAATGTCTTTAGCAGATAAAAGCAGTATTAAATACAGGTATAAGTTGGAAATTGTAGAAACCTGAAAGAAACGAAAGACAAAATTAATGTTTATGATAGGGAATAAAAAAGTTTAAGATATTATAAAAAAAATAGTCTTTAGCTTTATTTACTGTGGGTAAGACTGACACAAATGTACATCTTAAGTTTTAGTTTTTAAAAAGCTATGTTTTTAAAAATGTCCATGTAAGACTGTGCTCAGGCTATACTCTACTGCCAGGGGTTTAAGCCCAAATTGGACAAAACTGACCTTGTTCCTATCTACTCAAGAGTTTGCTGCGATTTGTCAGGGATCACTCTTGGGGACTTATGAGAAGCCTCTTAGTTCCAAGTAGGGCCATCTGTCTTAGGATGGGTCAAAGTCTTGCTGACCTTATGTGGCTTCTCTTGGAAGCATCAGGGACATTTCTGTTTCCAATGACTTCCTCTTTGCAGAATGTGCATTGGTTGGCTTCCTGCTCTCTAGGGTCTCTTCTTCACCTCATTGATGAGTAGATCGGGTGACTCAGCAGAGTCTGGAGAAGTCCCATTATTCCCTGAGTTCCAGCTGAGCTTAGAGGGCAAGGGCCAAAATATTGGCCGAGTTTTTCCTCAGCCCTTTTACTTCCTTGACTTTGGTCTCCAAGTTTTTGGTTCTAAACATCCAGAAAGCCAGTCTTAAAGAGGGAGTAATAGGTTATAACTTTAATATCTATAATTTTACAGTTATCCTTCTTATTTAATTGGGGTTAATATTAGTACTGGAAGTCAGCATTATATACTATCTCTCCTGTAGGTGATGGCTTATTATCTCAAATTAACTTTTTTTTCCCCCTAACAGCTGCACCTCTGGAAACACTAACAGGCAGCAGTTATAAAGTCTGCAAGAAAAATACAAAATTAAATTAACAGAGCAAAATTTATTTAGTTTTGTAATACCTATGAACCAAGAAAAATGAATTTTATGATCTTGAACCTTTACTTAGTTATACATTGTATTTCCTGAGATCACAGCCATTTTTACAACAAAAATCAATCTTTTTAACACAACTTTAAATGAGTTCAAGTCTAGCCTATTTAGGGGCCATTCTAACAGGGAGTAAGGTGGGAGGCAGAGCCTTATCTCAGGTAAGGCAGGCTCTTGACAAATAACACAATACAATGTTACATCTGAAATATGAATCAAAGAAAGGCTAAGAGAGCTTTTAATTTTCTTTTTGTGGAAAAAGTGGCAGAATGCTTCCATGCTTTACAATGTCACTTTTAACTGGTCAGGATCTCCTTATTATCTTTTTTTTTTTTTTTTTTTAAATTTAGTTGTAGGTAGACACAATACCTTTATTTTATTTGTTTATTTTGGTACTGGGAATCAAACCCAGTGCCTCATACATGCTAGGCAGGTGCTTTCCCATGGAGCCACAACCCCAGTCTTCCTTATTATCTTTTAAAAATGCATTTAAGGGACTGGGGTTATGGCTCAGTGGTAGAGCACTCTCCTAGCAGGGCAAGGCCCTGGGTTCAATCCTCAGCACCACATAAAAATAAATAAATAAATAAATTAAAGGTATTCTATCCAACTACAACTAAAAAATAAATATTAAAAAATGCATTTAAGTTCCAATTTAGTGTGAAGAGTAACACAAAATTGTATATATAACTTGTTGACAATAGGTTACTTTAGCCAGTTATAAAACATGAAATGACATGAATAAATATCAACCAAATTTGTTACTTTTATACAAATTTGAAACTTTAAAAAAATTTTTTTAGTTGTAAATGGACCCATACTTTTACTTTTATGTGGTGCTGAGGATTGAACCCAGTGCCTCTGCCACTGAGCCCCAAATTTGAAACCTTTGTTACACACAATTTTAGTTTGGAGAGCACTAACTTGGCAAGGTGTTCTCCTAAGTTTTACATTTCACTATCTTTAACTTTTAAAATACAATTTAGAATCCAGTGTGTACGGTAACAATAATCACAGGTATGTATGGGTAAACGAAAAGCAAAGAATAACCTTAAATCTCTTATACATTCAGGAAACAGTGTTAGTGATCAGAAATCCACTTAGTCAAAGCCCACAGATACAAGGCAGGTCTTTAAACATTTACATAACACTTGGACAAAGCTCAGGCAGATACCTTCTCAGATGCACACATATTCCTAGTCACATATATTTTGGGTTTCAACAATATTGTTATAACCTAAATAACAGTTGTTTGTTTAACCAGTTACAAAGTAATCATTTAAGAATTTAAAACAGGCTGGGGGTATAGCTCAGTTGGTAGAGTGCTTGCTTCACATGCACAAAGCCCTGAGTTCAAACCCCAGCACCACCAAAAAAAAAAAAAAAAAAAAAAAAAAAAAAAAAAAAAGAATTTAAAACAGGAACACACCTTAATTTCTTTAAGACTTAGTTTCACCAAGAATTAAACCTGACAAATACAAGAAAATGCTCTTTTTTTTTTAAAGAGAGAGAGAGAATTTTAATATTTATTTTTTTATTTTTCGGCAGACACAACATCTTTGTTTGTATGTGGTGCTGAGGATCGAACCCAGGCCGCACGCATGCCAGGCGAGTGTGCTACCGCTTGAGCCACATCCCAGCCCTTGAAATTTACCTTTAACTTACTCAGACTTTTTTTTTTTTTAATCACTTCCTCAGAACTTTTTGTCACTTGCAGGAAACTTTTTGTCACACAAACCTTCTCCCTTTCCTTTTCCCATCACAAACCTTATATCTAATTTCCCATCACAAAACATCTTACATCTCTTTCTTGCCTTTTAAAAATTTACAATTTGAAAACAATTTTTATGAAATTTTAAATTTAGACAAATGACTCCATTTTAATAAGATAAAATACTTTGTTACTTACAGTGCTCTAATTGAAACTCAGTTGAAATTTTTGGGACCTTTTTAGAATTGTAAAATAGACCTTATGATTGTTATCTGTGCATTTAATTTACATAACAAAATTTTATCTCCCAGGGTTGGAGAAGGGTGGGATACTATTTTAGCAAGATCCACTTTCCTTCCAGTGATGAAGCTCCTCTTGCCAAATGGAGACTTGTCAGATCTTAAAAGGAGTGACCATTCTTTTCAGGTCATAGACTAACAGTGCTAGAACGGATTGTCACACCCCCAGGGGCAAAAGGGGCTGGAAGGCAGGGGACAGGCCAGGTTCTCTCTGGCCACTTTATCAGCCAGAAACACCATCCAGGCACGTGCTGAGCATTTGTCCCAACTGTGCCCAATCCATCAGTCAGGGACTCACCTGCAGTCGCCCCCATCCCCACACCTCTGCTGCTCACCTGACACCGCACTCCAAGCATGTCCAGGTAGCCCCCTGGCCAGCCGTCCTCGAACAGACGTGACTCCCCAGGCACGCCCTGCCAAACATGCACTCCAGCCGCCCAGCTGGCCTGGCACCTCTGTCAATCCTCAAGGCACCCTGCTGCCCTCCCTCCAGGCACTACACAGCCTCACCCAGGGCACTTCCAACTAAGTGACTCAGCCCAGGCACTTCCAAGTGCCTTAGCCTGAGACACCCGCCACCCACGCTACCCTTCCATCTGGCACCTCCTGGTGCCCTCCCCTCTGGGCTCTGCCCTAACTCTCCCCCCCCCCCCACCATGGCTCTCCCCTCTGGCACCTCTTGGTCCCTTTCCTCCAGGCACTACACAGCCTCACCCCAGGGCACTTCCAAGTGCCTCACCCTGTGACAATTCAAAGTGCCATGGTCTGGCACACTTAAGAGTGCCGCACCTGCAGCACTTCAAAGTGCCTCCTGTGCGACTCTTACAAAGTGCTTCAACCTGTGACACTTCAAGGGCTTCTTCTCCTTTCGACACTCAGTGCTTCACCCTGAGACACTTCAATGCTTCACCCTGTGACACCCAGTGCTTCACCCTGTGACACCCAGTGCTTCATCCTGGGACACCCAGTGCTTCACCCTGGGACACTCAGTGCTTCACCCTGCGACACCCAGTGCTTCACCCTGCAACACCCAGTGCTTCACCCTGTGACACCCAGTGCTTCATCCTGGGACACCCAGTGCTTCACCCTGCGACACTCAGTGCTTCACCCTGGGACACCCAGTGCTTCACCCTGGGACACCCAGTGCTTCACCCTGAGACACTTCAATGCTTCACCCTGTGACACCCAGTGCTTCACCCTGCGACACCCAGTGCTTCACCCTGCGACACCCAGTGCTTCACCCTGGGACACCCAGTGCTTCACCCTGCGACACCCAGTGCTTCACCCTGCGACACCCAGTGCTTCACCCTGGGACACCCAGTGCTTCACCCTGCGACACCCAGTGCTTCACCCTGCGACACTCAGTGCTTCACCCTGCGACACCCAGTGCTTCACCCTGGGACACCCAGTGCTTCACCCTGGGACACTCAGTGCTTCACCCTGTGACACCCAGTGCTTCACCCTGGGACACCCAGTGCTTCACCCTGCGACACTCAGTGCTTCACCCTGTGACACCCAGTGCTTCACCCTGTGACACCCAGTACTTCATCCTGGGACACCCAGTGCTTCACCCTGCGACACTCAGTGCTTCACCCTGGGACACCCAGTGCTTCACCCTGGGACACTCAGTGCTTCACCCTGGGACACCCAGTGCTTCACCCTGCGACACCCAGTGCTTCACCCTGCGACACCCAGTGCTTCACCCTGGGACACCCAGTGCTTCACCCTGCGACACTCAGTGCTTCACCCTGCGACACCCAGTGCTTCACCCTGTGACACCCAGTGCTTCACCCTGGGACACCCAGTGCTTCACCCTGCGACACTCAGTGCTTCACCCTGTGACACCCAGTACTTCATCCTGGGACACCCAGTGCTTCACCCTGGGACACCCAGTGCTTCACCCTGCGACACCCAGTGCTTCACCCTGCGACACTCAGTGCTTCACCCTGGGACACCCAGTGCTTCACCCTGGGACACCCAGTGCTTCACCCTGGGACACCCAGTGCTTCACCCTGCGACACCCAGTGCTTCACCCTGGGACACCCAGTGCTTCACCCTGCGACACCCAGTGCTTCACCCTGCGACACCCAGTGCTTCATCCTGGGACACTCAGTGCTTCACCCTGCGACACCCAGTGCTTCACCCTGCGACACTCAGTGCTTCACCCTGTGACACCCAGTACTTCATCCTGGGACACCCAGTGCTTCACCCTGGGACACCCAGTGCTTCACCCTGGGACACTCAGTGCTTCACCCTGGGACACCCAGTGCTTCACCCTGGGACACTCAGTGCTTCATCCTGCGACACTCAGTGCTTCACCCTGGGACACCTAGTGCTTCATCCTGGGACACTCAGTGCTTCACCCTGGTGCTGCAGTCTGGCTGGGCACAATTCAGGAGCCACTTGTCAAAAGAAACTAACTTTATTTTTAGAACTACAAATGCCAAACAAAACAGCTCCTCAGGAAAAAACCCTCAGAGCCCAACTGCCACAACCGGCTTCCCCAAGCCTCTCACCCCCACACAAACCTCACCACCTCCCACAATCCTCCTGCTCTTGAGGCTGATTGGCTGGGTCGTGTGGGCAGAGCCAAAGAAGTCCCCCAATGAGCAGCTCCGTGGAGGAGCCAATCAGCTAGATGTTGCTGGGGCCGCTGTGAGCCAATCATCAGCTGGCAGTCTGAAGGGCAGGGAAACAGCCCAGTGAACATCACCGCAGAGGAGCCAATCAGCTAGACGTTGCTGGGGCCGCTGTGAGCCAATCATCAGCTGGCAGTCTGAAGGGCAGGGAAACAGCCCAATGAACATCACCGCAGAGGAGCCAATCAGCTAGATGTTGCTGGGGCCGCTGTGAGCCAATCATCAGCCGGCAGCTGGAAGTTTGCTGGCAGCTGGAAGTTTGCTGGGGCCCCTTTGGCTGTGGCTCTCAACATCTCCCCCTCTCTGTTTAAACAACAAGCATGTGGCTTGGGGACCATGCCTGCCTTAGGTTGTCCAATACTACATATGGTCCTTACCCGTCTTCGGATGAGCTGACCTCAGGGCGTCAGCCTCCTGTCTTAGGTTGGTACCATTGTAATTGGATCTTACCCGTCATTGACTACCGGTCCAGTACAGCCACACCTGTGGAGAGGTCTTTGTCATGACAAGCAGAAGGGAGGAAGATACACCAAGCCAATTGATGCCTCTTGTTGGAAAAATTGTACCACCGATGACATCATCAGTAAAAATACCCCAACACTACCACAAGTCGCTGCACCAACAGATAGTTCACGATGCATACAAGTGACACATAGTTTAGGCAAGTTCTGCAAGCAGTTCAGTGATGGCTATTGCAGAAACTGTAGATTAGTTTTATCTTTGTCTTCACCGGCACTGGGATGAAGATGGGAGTTCTGGCAATAATGGCTAAAGAAAAAATTATGTAACATTCCAGAAGGCACTAAAAGAAAACAATTTTCTTAACAATTTACATTATCTTGAAGAGAATTATTAAATATAATGAAAAGGAAAGGTGAGAACTATTAAATATAATGAAAAGGAAAGGTGAAAGTAAACAAACAGATCTGTTAACCTCCTTTTTTGTTTACATATTAAAACAATTCTTAATAGTTATTTACCCAATTTAAATTAAACCATTTAAATCACGTGAATAAAAAAAATATTTGGATCCATTTTTTCATGAGCGCTCCTCATATATGATATATGGACATACGTACATTCAAACATATAACACAAAACACAAGTGTGCACACATAATATAATACATACAACACATAACATAATAGTAAAGGCCTTATAACTTTTTACAGGTGAAATCTCCATTGCAATGTTTAAAAACTCTATAGTCAAAAAAAAAAAAAAAATAGAACTGATCAGCAAAACATTAACCTAGGTCTGTATGAGCTCAAAAAACAAAATAGAACTTCATGATATGGGAAAGGGCAATAATAAAATAGATATTGAAAAAAGCATCCTGGTTCTGTCGCAGATGTAAGGATAGCCAAATTGGAGTTTTGGATATCAGCTGTTATGGATTTGAGCCAAATCATCTTCTTTTTGGTCTGTAGAAATCGCTTTAGTTAATCTCTCTGGAATCCAAATCGGCTGCTGTTCTCCCTGTGGAAATACACAAACAGGCCCCCGACTCCAGACAATCACTGGGTCAGGACTTTAATTAATCTCTCCAGAATCCAAATCGGCTGCTGTTCTTCCTGTGGAAACACACAAACAGACCCCCGACTCCAGACAATTACTGGGTCAGGACCTTTCCATTGTCCTGTTAGAATATCTTTCCAAAGTACCTTGGGCTTATGTACATTTTTTGGACACATATGCCTTTCTGCAGCACTAAGTCCTGATGAATCCAAATTTAAAAAGTTTAGAGTAAAAAGGGTTATTTTAAGTTTATCTTTGGGGAATATATACCCCTTCCCAATTCCGTCTTTTTGCTTTAATAAATACATTTTAATAGTTTGATGAGCTCTTTCAACTATGCCTTGTCACTGTGGATTGTATGGGATTCCTGTTATATGAGTAATGCCAAATGATGAGCAAAATTGTTTAAAAGAGGTAGAAGTATAACCAGGGGCATTATCTGTTTTTAACTGTTTTGGAATGCCCACAGTGGCAAAATTTTGTAAGCAATGAGCTATAACATCTTTAGTTTTTTCTCCGGCATGGGGAGCCCATCAAAAATCCAGAAGAAGTATCAACTGTAACATGCAAATATTTTAATTTTCCAAATTCTGGCAAGTGTGTGACGTCCATCTGCCAAATATGGTTAGGTATCAATCCTCTAGGATTGACTCCAAGATTAACTTGTGGTAAAAAGGTCACACAATTTTGACATTGTTTTATTATTTGTCTAGCTTGTTCCTTAGATATTTTAAAACGCTTTTGTAAAGTATTAGCATTGACATGGAACCTTTTATGAAAATTTATAGCTTCTTCTAGTGTAGAGAAAATATGTATGTCATGTGTAGTTTTATCTGCTAAATCATTGCCCAAACTAAGGGCTCCAGGCAATCCTCTATGTGCCCTGATATGTCCTATAAAGAATGGATCTTTTCTGTCCCAGATTAAACTTTGTATAGTGGAAAACAAAGAGAAAACAGTAGAAGAAGGGGAAATCCTACCAGCATCTTCAAGGGATACTATAGCATTAACTATATACTGACTATCAGAAAATAAATTAAATACAGAATCTTTAAACATCACAAAAGCTTGTAATACTGCATTAAGCTCTACCTTTTGAGCTGATTGTTTGGGTACTAAAAATGTAAAAGTTTGATCAGGTGTAACTATTGCTGCTGTACCATTATTTGACCCATCAGTGAATATATTTGGAGCATTCATGATAGGTGTTTTTCTTGTCATTTTTGGAAAAATTACAGGATGCAATGACCAAAAAGACAATAAAGGATTAGATGGTAAGTGGTTATCAAATGAAACATTAGATTTGCACATGATTATTGCCCAAGTATTTAATTCATTAGCTAATTCATCAATTTGATTCATAGTATATGGAGTAATAATTTTATTGGGAGAAATTCCAAATACTCCCTTTGCTGTTTTTATTCCTTTGAGTATTAATTGTCCTACAGCCTCAGGATACCTAGTAAGAATAGTGTTAGGAGAATAAGATAAATGTATCCACAATAATGGACCTTCTTGCCAAAATACTCCTGTAGGAATATTTTTTGTTGGTAGTACAATAAATAATAAAGGCAAACTTATATCAATTCTATCCAAATGCATATTTTCCACATATGTTTCAATGATTTTTAATGCCTTTCTTGCTTCAGGCGTTAACATTTGGGGTGAATTTGGATCTGATGGACCTTTTAGGATATCAAATAAAGGTCCCAACTCTCCTGTTGGTATACCTAGATAAGGCCTTATCCAATTTATGTGTCCTAATAACTTTTGAAAGTCATTAAGTGATTTGAGTAGATCTACTTGTATTTGAATTTTTGGTGGACGGACCATGGTTGAGGATAATAGAACTCCTAAATAATTAATTGGAAAATTTAATTGTACTTTATCTATTGCTATCTCTAGATTATAATTTTTTAATAAATTTGTAAGTGTGGCATAACATTCTAGCAATGTGTTTTTAGCTTCGTGTGCTAATAATACATCATCCATATAGTGAAATATTTGTAGTTCAGGATTTTGATTTCTAAGTGGCTGGATTACTTTGTTAACATATATTTGACACATAGTTGGGCTGTTAGCCATCCCTTGAGGGAGTACTTTCCACTCATATCTCTGATCAGGACCTTCATGATTTAGTGCAGGGATAGTAAATGCAAAACGTGGACTATCCTCGGGATGAATTGGAATTGAAAAGAAACAATCTTTAATATCTATAACTAAAACATGCCAAGTTTTTGGCAAAGCAGACAATTGAGGAATCCCCGATTGAGCAGGTCCCATAATGACCATTTCATTATTAATGGCTCTTAAATCTTGCAATAATCTCCATTTACCAGATTTCTTTTTGATGACAAAAATGGGAGTATTATGGGGAGATACAGAAGGTTGTATATGTCCTTCCGCTAATTGTTGTTTGACCAGATCATGGGCTACTTGTATCTTTTCTTTAGTCAAGGGCCACTGAGGAACCCATACTGGTCTTTCTGATTTCCATGCAATTTTTATTGTCTCAGTGGCCCTTTGTGAAAATCCAACCCATGTCTGTCTGTTCCTTGATCTATTTGTATTGGTGCTGCTATACCTTGTTCTTGTTTTTCTAATCTTTTTCCTTCCCTAAAACCTTGTATAGCCATAATAGTGGGTGCATTTTGATTGGTGTTATTTGTTAATGTCAAACCTAATTGATCTAAGACATCTCGTCCCCATAAATTTACGGGAAGATGATCCAATACATATGGCTGTATAGTTCCTTCACATCCTTCAGGATCCTTCCAATCTAATACCATTGCACTTCTATCGGGATTAGTCGCCACTCCTAGGCCTCGAAGCGTTTGAGTGGCTTGTTGTAATGGCCAATGTTTTGGCCATTCTTGACGAGAGATGATGCTAAGGTCTGCACCTGTATCCAGTAGCCCATTAAATTCATGTCCTTGAATATTTAGTTTTAGCATGGGGCGAGAATCTAAATTTAAAGAAAGCATAGCCCAATCTACACCTGTGGAGCCTAATCCCTTGGAACCTCTTTCTATAGCATGACTGGAAAATTTATCATGTAGGCTAGGTATTATTAGTAACTGTGCTATTCTATCTCCTGGTGAAATTATTGATATACCCTTTGGAGAATTGGCTATAATTTTTATTTCACCTTCATAATCAGGATCAATTACCCCAGGACTTATCAAAAGTCCTTTTAGAGTAGAAGAGCTGCGTCCCAATAATAAGCCTACTGTTCCTTTGGGAAGAGGTCCTTTTACCCCTGTGGGAATGATTTGAACTCCCATCTCTGGAGTTAGTACTGATCTGGCGGAGGCGCAGATGTCCAACCCTGCGCTCCCTCTGGTTTGTCTGATGAGGGATCTGATGGACAATGTGCCCTGGTCACTACCCTGATGGGGTTGCTGGGTTCCTCCAGTCTACCACGCGGCCTGCGCAGTGGTTTCATTAATGAGGTTCTAGGCATTAAGTTAGTTAGAAGAGATCAAAATAAAACACACAAACCAGTACCTAATTTTACATTGCTAGGTCCGAGACGGCTCGCCTCCCTGGTTCCCGCCTCTAGCCGCCCAGCAGGGCAGCGAGGATTACTCTGGGCTAGCAGGAGAGAGAGAGAGCGAACACGCCGGGGAGTAGCCTTTTATTTGGGGGACAAGAGATTCAGGGGAGAATTCCATCCAATGAAGGTTGAGGGGGGGCTGCACTCCAAGGTCAGGGTCAGTGATTGGGTCTCCAGGGTCAGTGGTCACGCACACCCCCACACGGATGGGCTCTCTCATCAGGAAAGGGTCGGGATAGCTCCAACACAGCCAGAGCGCCTCAGGCCCTTAACGGGAGTCACCCAATCACGTGTCAGAATGGCTCCCCACACTCCAGTGCTCCGTATATTTGTGGTTTGGGGCCCCGGAGCATTGGATCCCCCTGTCCATTTTTTGGCAATGGAACCCGATGCCTTTGTCCACGATATTGTGGATAAACACCTTGTCCTTGTTCGTTTTTTGATAATGGAGTACCCTCTATGGTGGTTTGAGAACGCAATTCATTAGCCCAATGTAATGGAGTACCCTCTATGGTGGTTTGAGAACGGCATTCATTAGCCCAATGTCTCCCTCTACGGCATCGTGGGCAAATACCCGGTATTCTACTCCTTTGATACCTAGTTTTGTTAAACCCTCCTCCTATGGGGCAATTCCTTTTAAAATGTCCTGTTTGTTGACAATTGTAGCATGTTCTTGGCCTGGTATATAAAGCCTGTTTTACTGCAGCTGCCACAATTTGCCCTTGTTCATTAATGTCTCTGGCATCTAAAGCCTGTTTTACTGCAGCTGCCATGACTTGCTCTTGTTCATTAATGTCTCTACATAATTTAATATTTGTGTTTAAATCTTCCTGTTTCCATGGTCTAATGATATCTCTGCACCAACGATTCGCTTGGTCATAAGCCAGTTGTTTTATTAATGGCATTGCTTGTTCTGTATTCCCAAAAACTCTGGTAGCTGTTTGAATAAGCCTATCTACTAATTCATCGTAAGGTTCATTAGCTCCTTGTATTATCTTAGATATTTGACCTTGTAAACCTCCATGTCCTTGTAAAGTCTTCCATGCCTTAACTGCATCTACAGCAATTTGAAAATATACACCAGGATCATATGCAATTTGTTGCTGCCGATCCTCATAAGGTCCCTTTCCTAACAACATATCTAGATTTCTCTGAGAATAACCAGCTGCTGCATTTCGCCTAGCCGTCTCCTTGCAAAATTCCTCATTGGCAACCTTCCATAACAGGTATTGTCCTCCATTTAGCACAGCTTTACAAATATTAGCCTAATCTGCTGGCGTCATGTTTAAGTTGGTAATGGATTCGACCAAGCTTACAGTGAAGGGTGCTTGAGGACCATAGGTTGTTACAGCCTCTTTTAGCTCCTTCACTGTTTTGAAATTTAAACCCTGGTAAATTCGCTGCCCTCCTACCTCAAATACAGGGCATACTTGAGATCCTGTCTCAGGATCCCAACTATCAACTGCGGGGGTTGGGAGTCTCCTAGCATATGGAGGTGGTGCTGTTGATTGGACACTTATGTCCTCTGGTGATAGAATGCTGTTAGTAGCAGTCTCCTGTAGAGGTGGTGCTGTTGGTTGGACACTTACGCTCTCTGATAGAAAGGTGTTATTAGCAGTCTCCTGTTGTAACTTTTCCCCTGATGGCTTTTTCTGCTCTAAACTTCCTTCCTCTGTCTCACTAGCTCGAAAGACCTTCTCTTTTACTTGAATCAATATGTCTTCTCCTTCCTCTACCTTTGTCTGAACTGAAGGCTTTGGACTAAGCAAACCAGATACGAACATCCACAATGGCAATGTGCCAACTGGCAGAGTCCCTGGGTTGTTCTTTTCTATTCTTTTTAAATCTTCACCATGATGGTTCCACTGTGATATATCTAACAACTCCTCCTTAAAAAGCCATGGGCTACATTTTTGTATTGTATCAACGTATGCCCTGACTGCTCTTGATTTTACTGGGAAGCCTCCTTCCTCTAACAATTTACTTAACAGTCTTTCGGTTTGTTTTTTACTAATTTCTGATCCCGTATTTCTACTATAATACAACCCAACAAGATGACGCCAAACAAAACCGAGACAGAATGCAATAAAAATGGAACAATAATTCATTATATCAGCCTTTCTATCCTCCTGACATGTGTATCTGTCCTTTCTCCCTATCTGTTCCTCAGACGCAAATAGTTTTTCCTCAGATGTGAGCGGTTTTTCTTCCGTCTCACTCATCTCCAGGGACAGGCAAGTTAAAACAAAAATGAAGCAAAACAAAAGAGGAAACTTAGAATGGCTACCCATCCTGTCGCCCTGCCCTCAGGGGCGAGCAGTTTACTTACCCTCAGTCGCTCCCCGTGCGGGCCACCAAATGCCGCAGTCTGGCTGGGCACAATTCAGGAGCCACTTGTCAAAAGAAACTAACTTTATTTTTAGAACTACAAACGCCAAACAAAACAGCTCCTCAGGAAAAAACCCTCAGAGCCCAACTGCCACCACCGGCTTCCCCCAAGCCTCTCACCCCCACACAAACCTCACCACCTCCCACAATCCTCCTGCTCTTGAGGCTGATTGGCTGGGTCGTGTGGGCAGAGCCAAAGAAGTCCCCCAATGAGCAGCTCCGTGGAGGAGCCAATCAGCTAGATGTTGCTGGGGCCGCTGTGAGCCAATCATTAGCCGGCAGCTGGAAGTTTGCTGGCAGCTGGAAGTTTGCTGGGGCCCCTTTGGCTGTGGCTCTCAACACCCTGGGACACTCAGTGCTTCATCCTGTGACACCCAGTGCTTCATCCTGGGACACTCAGTGCTTCATCCTGCGACACTCAGTGCTTCACCCTGGGACACTCAGTGCTTCACCCTGCGACACTCAGTGCTTCACCCTGGGACACTCAGTGCTTCACCCTGGGACACTCAGTGCTTCACCCTGGGACACTCAGTGCTTCACCCTGCAACTCAGTGCTTCACCCGCAACACTCAGTGCTTCATCCTGTGACACTCAGTGCTTCACCCTGGGACACTCAGTGCTTCAGCCTGGGACACTTCCCAGTGCCTCATCCTGAGGGACTCCCCCTGCCCTCCCCTTTGGCACCCCCTTGCTGTGTGGTCAGGGCAGTCCTGTCGCCTGCCCAGCCCAGCCCTTCCCTGCCTGCCTCCCCCCACCCCCCCCGCACTCCTTCGAGGTCCACCGGCTCTGGAACCTTGTGTGTGGGTCCCGGCACCCCTTTCTGGTTTGTCCCTTACACTCCTGCCCTCTGGCACTGCTGCTGGCCTGCTGGCTTGGTGCCCCGGTGGGCAGGGGAAAGAGGGACAGTTTGGAAGTCTGTAGGAAGTGACTCAGAGGACAGAATAAATGGACAGTGGTCAAAACAAACAACAGAAGAGACCCAGAGGAGGACTTTACTGGAACTGTCAGTCTAAGCCCAGAAAGGGGCTGGCACCCTCAGGCCAGAGGGCAGGGGCCCCTTCCGTAGGGAGTGGCGAGCAGCTGGGTGGGCTTTGGGGGCCACTAAACCAAAGTGAGCTGGGAGGACAGTCCAGCTGTCCTTCCCTCACAGCAAATAGCAGCGGGGATGACACTGAGAAGGAGGTGTGTGGGCAAAGCGTCCACTCAGGCTTGTTCAGTCATTGTCACAACAGAACAAGGAATCCTGCCGTCAGACAACCCCAGAACCCCGCCTCTCAAGAGTCAGAAAACCCCAATCCTCTGCCTTGAGTTTCTGGGGACCAGTGCTCCCTGGCGGCGGGGCAGGAGCTTGCAGGGACTGGTGGTGTCCGCTGTCATCTCCTGGGGCCCCCAGCATCAGGCTGCCGCAAGGCTCCCTCGGTGGCCCCGCTCAGCTTTCCACTGCCCGCTGAGAAACAGCACTTTCCAAACACCCAGAGGCTGTGCCCGCTCTGGGTCAGCTTCGCTCAGGCTGCTTTTCTGTTCTGCAGTGTTTGGGGGGCCCTGTTTGTCCACTCTGTCTCTCTGTGTGTCGTCCCTCCCCTCTGTGTGGACCAGCACAGCCTCTGCCACCGCAACAGCTGGGCTCCCAGGTGCTCCTCTGGTTCTCAGTTCTGTGCAGCCGTTTCTGAGGCTTTGAGAGACTCACGGTCAACCGTGAGCTGTCAACAGGGCTCCCTCTTTCTCCTGCCTCAGGAAGCTGCTGGGATTCAGGTGTGCACCACTGCAGCTCGCACTGATAATGTCACCTACACCTTCTTTGATGTGCACTCCCCATAAAGAGATGATGCAAGTTCACAGAGGTGGATGTTACCACGTAACTCACATGAGCAAAAACACACATGTGCGGGGAAGACTGTGCACACGGAAGACTGAGGCCGAGTGTGCAGAGTAGGCTGCTCTGGGTGTGTGCATGTTTGCACCTTGTATTCAAGTCCAGATGGCCTGGAATCTAAAGCAAGCTCTGACATGCCTGGGCTTGTCCCCTGCACCAGGAAGTACAAACCCTGTCTGGGCCTATTTGCATAACGAAAATATGGTGCATCCCCCATAGCACATAGTGCTGAACTTAGGAGGGTAAGATTCACTTAGGAGGGGAAGATGATGTAATATGATGTCGAGAAAGGAGAGAAGTCTGCCCCTGGTCTGCCATTGTCTTTTTATTAAGTTTCTCTAGGTCTTGTGCGACCCCTATGGGGAACTCCAGCAAATATGACAAAGAGTGAGAGAAGAGACAGGGACTTCCAGGTGCACAGTGCTGCCCACCATAGCCAAGCATGTGTTAGTTGACTGCCTAAGGACAGTGTGGTTTGTACACACTGTGGGACATTGTTGGCCGGACAGTGCGACGGGCATCACCAGGGGAGAAGTTCCCATAGTAACCCACCTTAAGGTGACCTTCCTTTCCTTGTGTTTCAGCTAAAACGTTTTGGAGAAGCTTATGAAGAAACACCTCCAAGCACTGAGGCGCCCAGACTTCCTGTCTTGGGGAATCTGGTTCAGGGCAGCACTGAAGCTGGCATACACAAGTGTGCCCACCCTAACCTGTGACATGTGCTCTTTGACCTTGAGCTGGGCATGCTCAGAAATGTGTCCACCTTATTTCCTCCTTGAACTGTGACTTCAGCAGAGCTGGCCCTGGCTCTGCCCAGCAGCACTCTTACTTCGCCTCTCTGACTGAGAGTGTGCAGGCTGAGGACACCCCCTGCCTCTCCCCTTAGGGAATCGCACTGCTTTGCAGATGACCCAGGGGGCTCTCCTTGCTGTAAGTGATGAATCTTTCTCCAGTCCTTATCTCCTGTTCCTGCTCATTGACGTTCCCATTAAGAAGGGAACCCCTCTGTTGGGTCATGTTTAAAAAGAAGGAAATCCTGCCATTTGCAATAATGTGGTTAAAACCAGCTACTCCCAGGGAAGGGAAACAGGCTGAGAAAGACAAGCAGTGAGCTGTGACTCTCGACATGGAAGCAGGGAGATCACAAGTTTGAAGCCAGCCTGGGCAATTTAGCAAGACCCTGTCTGGAAATATAAAAAACCAAAAAGGGCTGGGATGTAATGCAGTGGTAGAGTGCCCTGGGCTCAGTCTCTAGTACCCCAAACCAAAACCAACCGCTCAAGATAGACAAATGTTGCAAAATCTCACTTACAGGTGGAATCTAGAGGCAGTGGAAGTTATGGTACCCAAGAGTGGAATGGTGGCTGCCAGGCTGGAGGAGGCAGGAGGAAGTGGGGAGAGGTGGGCACCGAGTATGGTGGCAGGGTGACAGGTGTGAAGGATAGCACATTGGAGACTTGGCATTTGCTGAGGGTCGATCTTGAGGGTGCCCACCCCTCCCCGACCCAGCACAGTACCTGCCTGAGCTGATGGAGGTATCGATTAGCTTGATTTGGCAGCCATTTCATAGGATACCTGTCTATCAGACACGTTTTATGCCATATATATATATATAAATTTTTTTAACCCTGAACTATATCCACCCTAACCCTTTCTATTTTTCTTGTTTTCAATTTTGAGACAGTTTCAGTAGGTTGCCCAGACAGGCCTGGAACTTTCCATCCTCCTGCCTTAGCCTCCTGAAATTGCTGGGATGAAGGGCGGGCGCTACTCTGCCGGGCAGTACACACATTTTTTATTTGCCAATCATGCTTCAGTAAATCTGAAAAAAAAGAATTATGGCTATCACAATTTTTTTTTTTGGCACTGAGGATTAAACCCAGGGCTTTGTATATGCTAAGCATGAGCTTTAACCCTGAGCTGCACTCCAGACGCCGCCCCCCCCAATTCTTAATCTGAAAAGAAGTGGTGACAGTTTTCACTTTCTTTTCTTTTGGTACTGTTGATTGAACTCAGGGGCTCTTCACCACTGAGCCACATCCCCAGCCCTTTTTATTTTTATTTATTTATTTGAAAATATTTTTTTAGTTGTAGTTTAGTTTGGACACAATACCTTCATTTTATTTTATTTTTTAATATATTTTTATTTGTTTATTTTTATGTGGTGCTGGGGACTGAACCCAGGTCCTCCCACATCCTAGACGAGTGCTCTACAGATGAGCCACAACCCCAGTTCCCCCTTTTTATTTTTTATTTTGAGTTTTGAGATAGGGTCTTCCCGAGTTGCTTAGGGCCTCGCTAAGTTGCGGAAGCTGTCTTTGAACTTAGGGATCCTCCTGCCTCAGCCTCCTGAGCAAAGTGACAATTTTCATTAAAATTGGCATCCTGCTGTGAGTTCTAGCACCAACCTCCAGATTCTGAGAAGTGTAGAAAGAATGTGGGGGTTTTCTGGGGCTGATATCACATTAAGGGGTGGATTTACCCAGCTTGGGCAATTTGAGTTTTCGGTTCAAATCGTTTCACATGGGTCTTAGGGCTGGTGAGGTCTGTTGGAAATTCGGATTACGTATGAATGCTCACATGGCTTTTTTAAAAGCAGGGTTTATGAATCTTAAAGGAGCACAGTTTTTTCCCTCCCCATGACGTACTCTTTGGGCTTTTGCTGTCCTTTTAAAAAAGCATCAGGGCTGGGGTGCAGCTCAGTGGCAGAACATGTGCTTAGCAGTTCCAGTCCCAGCATTCAATGGTCAATAAATAAATAGAAATAAAGAGTGTGCAGAGAATGTTAAAATCACGAGCCATGGACTCGGATAACCTGGGCTCAGTACTGCTACCATTTGATAATGACAGTGGACAAGTCTTTAAATCCTTGGAGCCTGTTTCATTGTTGGAAAAATGGGGAGATAATGGTGCCAGAGTCACTGAGTTATTGTAATGAGCAGGGCACAGACCTCAGAGCCAGACAATCTGAATTTAAACCCCATCTCTGCCTCCCCCTAGCCGGGTGACTTCTGGCAAGTTACTTAACTTCTCTGTGTCCCATTTATTTTCAAAATGGCAGTGAGGGGTTGGGATTGTGGCTCAGTGGTGGAGCACTTGCCTAGCATGTGTGAGGCACTGGGTTCCATCCTTGGCACCACATACAAACAAACAAATAAAATAAAGGCATTGTGTCCATGTACAAATAAAAAAATATTTTTTTAAAAATGGCAGTGACCGGGCTGGGGATGTGGCTCAAGCAGTAGCGGGCTCGCCTGGCATGCGTGCGGCCCGGGTTCGATCCTCAGCACCACATACCAACAAGGATGTTGTGTCCGCTGAGAACTAAAAAATAAATATTAAAAATTCTCTCTCTCTCTCCTCTCTCACTCTCTCTTTAAAAAAAAAATGGCAGTGACCACCCAAGGACACCTCTTTGAACTATCCTGAAGGTTAAGAGAGGTAATGCACATCACGTGTCCAAGACCTGTGTTGTGGGGAGTCGTGTTGTCATCTCTGGCTGTGAAAGTTCACACAGCACAACCAGAGACCGGGCTGGCTGAAGGGCGTATGGTCGGAGAGAGAAAAGGGAAATGCGGACAGAAGAGAAAGAAATGGCCTCGGTTGTTGGTAGCAGGATGAGTAGAGAGTGGTTTCAGGACGCTTTCAGAAGCTGCTGAATTTCATGAGAATTTGGGGCTGGGCTTCCATCAAGTTCCCCGGGGACACGGGTTCCAACTCTTGCCCTTGCTGGCACCTCTGCCTGGACGCGCCCTCCTCCTCCCTCCTCCCTCCCCCTGCTCCCTCCTCCTGTCCCTTCTTCTCTCCTCCTCTCCTTCCCTCCCGTCTGTCCTCCTCATTTCCTTTCTTTCAACCTTGGCAACAGCTTTACTGAGATGGAGCTTTCGTTCCGTCAGCGTCACCGACCTAAAGCACACAAGCCTTTCTCTCTTTCTCTTTCTTTCTTTCTTTCTTTCTTTCTTTCTTTCTTTCTTTCTTTCTTTCTTTCTTTCTTTCGTCTTTCTTTCTTTCTTTCGTCTTTCTTTCTTTCTTTCTTTCGTCTTTCTTTCTTTCTTTTGTCTTTCTTTCTTTCTCTCTTTCTCTCTTTCTTTCTTTCTCTCTCTTTTCTTTCTTTCTTTCTCTCTTTCTTTCTCTCTCTCTTTTCTTTCTTTCTCTTTCTCTCTTTCTCTCTTTTCTTTCTTTCTTTCTTTCTTTCTTTCTTTCTTTCTTTCTCTCTCTCTCTCTCTCTTTCTCTCTTTCTCTCTCTTTTCTTTCTTTCTTTCTCTCTTTCTTTCTCTCTCTCTTTTCTTTCTTTCTCTTTCTCTCTTTCTCTCT
Source organism: Spermophilus citellus (assembly GCF_964194105.1). Classification (NCBI taxonomy): domain Eukaryota; kingdom Metazoa; phylum Chordata; class Mammalia; order Rodentia; family Sciuridae; genus Spermophilus; species Spermophilus citellus. The sequence goes on along the minus strand of NW_027672880.1, from coordinate 78,390 downwards.
TTTCTTTCTTTCTTTCTTTCTTTCTTTCTTTCTTTCTTTCTTTCTTTCTTTCTCTCTCTCTCTCTTTCTCTCTTTCTCTCTCTTTTCTTTCTTTCTTTCTCTCTTTCTTTCTCTCTCTCTTTCTTTCTTTCTCTCTTTCTCTCTTTCTTTCTCTCTCTCTCTTTCTCTCTCTTTCTTTCTTTCTCTCTCTCTCTTTCTCTCTCTTTCCTTTCTTTCCTTTCTTTCTTTCTAATTCTAAGTCCTGATTCCCGACCCTCTTTTTAACTGGCGCCTGGTCGTCGGACACCGCGGCGGGCTGGGTGGGGCCGCACTGGGCGCCGCTCGGCCCCGCTCACTCCCTGGCTGGCGGCGGGCGACCCTCGGCGTCCCTCGCTGCGGCCCCGCCCGGGACCCCCTTCTGTTCTGCGGGGCGGCCGCCGGCGCCTCCGCAGCCGGGACCTCGGCGATCGCTAACCGTTGGTGTCCCCGGGTGGCTGGCCCCTCTGCTGGCGGGTGGAGAGGCTGGGAAGAGAGGCCCCGGGGGCCGGCTTCCCGCCTCCCGAGCTGCGGGAGGGTCGCCGTCGGTCGTTTCCGCCGCCCGCTCCGGGCCGCTTCCTCGCGGATGCCAAGAAAACCCGCACGCGGTGCTCTGAAGGCGCGGAGCTTGGGTCGCGGTGTCGCCAAGGACCCGTTCCCAACCCGTGGTGCTGTCGGGGGCTTGGTGGCGCGGGGGGGGGGGCATGCCCTCGGAGGGGACAGCGGGACTCTGGCCTCTTCCTCTTCTTTGTCCCCCACTTCCCGGCCACGAGCGGAACAGGTCTCTTCGGCCGCGTGTCCCCCCCAGGACGGACCCACTGCAGGGCAGACCTCCACCACCTGGAGCCCAAACCCTGCCTTTTTAAAAGTTGATTTCCCGTGTCCTCTTACGGTAAGGACGGCGGAGTCCACAAAGGAAAGCACCTGGGGTTCTGCAGTTACCCAGGAGGGTCCCACCTGCTCCGGCCTGGGGATCCTGCAGGGGTTCTGGGAATGACTTTGAAAACCCCGCGTCTGGTCAGCCACTCCGCGATCTGGGCCTGCGGTACCGCTTTCTTTCTAGGCACCACCTTCAGTTCCTTGCTTGGCCTTGCAAGTCCTGCTGAACCTGCCTCCTTTTCTCACCTGCCACAGGCGGGCCCAAGAGCACCGCATCACCTGCACGGGGGGGGGGGGGGGGGGGGGGCGTGATCCTCGGCCAGGCGGGATTCTGCACCTCAGGCCCCCCACTTCTGGTGACACCCCAGGGCTGGAGCTTGTTTTTGGATTTTAGTGCCCACTGGAAGCCCCGCTCACACTTGGGTGTCCACGGTGCTGCTGTTACCCCGCCTTCCTGATTACCTGACATCAGTTCACCCCAGAGAGTTGTCTGAACCCAAGCAATTCTTCAGCTTAAGGAACCAGTACAGGGGCTAAGGCCGTGGCACTCACCTAGCCCATGGGAGGCCCTGGGTTTGATCCTCAGCACCACATAAAAATAAATAAATGAAATAAAGGTGTTGTGTCCAACTACAACACACACACACACATACATATATATGAACAAGTACAGGACAAACTCAGCTTACAATAACATTAGATCACCCTGTTGTGGGGATAAGAAATTAACATTGTAAACTTTCAGTTGATCAAAGAAAGAAAACAATCGGGGAACTCTCCAGCGAAAGAGTCCTTCTTCATCAGAGCAGTGTAAAATCCGTAGTCAGACAGCCACCCATGGTACCCTCTTGGTACCTCTCCCAAGCATTGGAGCTTCCTTGGCTGGCCTCTGATAAATGGCTACTGAGTTCTGACTGTAATCTGCGCACGTCATTCTGTGGGTGCTCACAAGACAAGAACCCCGCAGAGCTCATATGATCCTGCGTCCCACTCCCCTGGCTTTGGGACGGCTTCTCCCCTGTCTTCACCTGGAGAATCTTGCTCTATTTTTAATGCTTTGTAGCAGAAAGAAAACCAATATTACCAGTTTAAAACCAGAGCTGGCAGGCCCGTGGCCTTCCGGACAGTCAGCGTCACTCATTTGTCCAGGCGGAGGCGGTGCCTTGGGGTAGGAAGACCTCTTGGTGGTCCTGATGCATACTTTCTGAGAGGACTGTTGGGGAAGGAAGTTCCCTGGGAATGGAACAAGCAGAACCAAGTAAGGTCCGCAGAATCCTGAGAACAGGGAGTGAGGTGCAGGAAGAGAGAGGAGGCAGGGAGGATTGGGGACCCATGAGACCATCCTGGGGGGATGGGGTCCCTGTGGCTGCTACTGTCACCACCAACTCACCCCTTCATACACATGCTTCCAATCTTGCCGTGTTGCAGGTCAGGGATGGCAGTGGATCTCCCTGGGCTGAAGGGCTGTTGTTCCGTCCCCGAGGCTCTGGAGGACAACCTGTCCTGCCCTTTCCAGTGTCTAGGATGCCTGCTGCCCTCGGCTCCTGGCCCCTCCGCCCGTCCCCAGAGCCGGCAGCCCAGCGTTCCCCAGTCTCTGACGACATAAACCTTGGCTTCCATTATTATATTTTTTTCTCTGATTTGGCTGTTTTCCTTTTAGAAGAGCCATTGGTGACATTGGGCCACCTGGATGGGATGACTTCCATCTCAGGACTCTTAATCCCATCTGCAATGACCTTTAGCCATTCGAGGAAACACATGACCAGGATTCGGGGACTAGAATGTGGACCTCTCTGGGGACCTTTACTCTGAGTATAACAAAACACAATAAGCCACTGCCGAGAGGAGAATCCTTCAGCTGCTTCTGTATTTGGGATGTGGTGGAGTGGGCCGCCCAGAGGTTCTCATGTGAGGACTTGGTCTCCAGTGTGGCCATGTGGGAGGAGTGGGACATTGAATGTCTCCCAAAGGTCCCTGTGCTGAAGAATTGCTCTCCTGCTACTTTTGTGATACCTTGAAACCTGTAGTGCTGGGGTCTAAGGAAGGCCCTTAGGTTACTGGGGATGTGCCCTTAGGAAGGGAATGTGGAACCCGGGATTCTTCTTCCTGCCTTTCTCTTTGAGGTCAGCAGGTGGTTGCTCTGCCCCACACACCTGCCAGGATGTACTGACCTGCCCGAGGCCCAAAGCAGTGAGGCCACTGGATCTTACACTTGAACCTCCAGAGCTGTGAGCCAAAATCAAAGTTAATTGCCTCATGTATTTGTTATCGTGACAGAGAGCCCGTACAGAACATATAAGAGGTGGCTCTGATTGGGAAGTCCTTAGGGTGTGGGCTTGCTGGAGTCCTGTCTTGAGATTTGATCCCTCTTCCCACGCACGCTCCACAGCTGTGGTAGATATCATGGTGTTTTTAGATCCTGGCCAGGGGCCAAAACTAATGGTGCCGAGCTCTCTTGGACTTCAGCTTCCAGAGCTGCGAACTAAATAAGCCCCTTTTCTTTCTAGTGTTAGCCTGCAGTGTCAGCTTTCTGTCACTGTAACAGATACCAGATAGAAGCGACTTAAAAGAGAAAAGGTTTACTCTGGCTCGGGGTCTGCAGGTTCCGGTGTGCGTGGGGTTGTGCGTGCGGTTGGCTCCGTTACTTCAGGCCTATGGTAGCACATCACGGTGGGAAGGGGAAAGTCACTCCCCTCCCTCAGCCAGGAAGCAAAAGCGGGGAAGAGGTAGGGGCTGGGGTCCCACTGTCCCCTTCAAGGGCACACCCTCAGTGACCGAAGGTGTCCCACCAGGCCCCATCTCTTCAAGGCTCTACCACTTCTCCTAGTGCCACTCTGGGGACCAGGCCTTCAACACTCCAGATCAGAACTCTAGCACCTGTCTCAGGCATTGCGTTATAGTGAAGGAAACAGACGGCCACAGCTGGAACACGTCACTGCGTGGACAGCTGAGAAACTGTGGTGTGAACAGAAAGAAAGGTGACTACTATGGGAAAGGGTGACATGTCTCCTCCAAGAGCCCGGAGTGTTCAGGAACTGCTGGGTCCCCCCAGCTCAAATGCCATCTTCTTTTTTCTCTTTTCAGTTCTGTGAATTTCATGGAGCTCAGAGCAGAGGGGAAAACAGCCGTATAAATAGGTCACTGTGGCTTATGTTGGAGGAGAGAGGGCCAGTCTGAGCGGTCCCAGAGTCACAGGATGCACAGGTGGTTTCCTGTGGGATGTGTTGGACTTCGGCACACCTGGCTCCAAGCCCTCACTGCGTTAGGGTCAAGAGGCCCAGGAGAGTTGCTCCACACTGGGTCGTACCCGCCTGGCACTGTGGGGCCAGTTTATGGTTTTACTCTGAAAGTGTGCTGTTGGTGAACGGCGACTTTCGTTTTGTGTCTAGGAGCTCGCCCTGTGACTGGCGCGGGTTGCTGGGCAGAGCTAGAATTCTCCCCCTGCCACTTCCCGGAGCTCAGCTGGCAGCCCACCTCACAGGTCTGCCTCAGCGTTTGAGTGACCCCGGTCCTGGGGTGTGCCCAACTGGTGTGGATTGAACTGGAGCAGCCGAGGTCCACACGCTGAAGCCCCTGTGCCCAGTGTCGCAGAACGTGATGTTTTCTGCAAACAGCAAGTTTGCACATGTCATGGGTTAAGCTGGGATCCTACTGGAGAAGTGGGCCCCTGACCCCATCAGATGGTGTCCTTATCCGGAGGGAACCCTGGGCACACACGGAGGGAAGATGCCCCATGAAGATGAAGGTGGGGATCAGGGCGAGGAACCCCAAAGATGGTCAGCAAACTGGGAGAAGCCGGACACACCCTCAGAGGGAACCGACCCCCTGACACCTTGGTCTTCAGCCTCCAGAATCTTGAGGGAAAAGTTTCTGTTGCCCTAAGCCACCTGTTTGTGTCCCTGGCTCTATCGACTATAGGACATAGATAGGTACTGAGATCGGCCAGCCTGTGTTTAGATGTTCACAGGAGCGCAGACCAGGCCGGCCATCAGCCTCTCCTGTGCCCATCAACTGACTGTGACCGTTATTGACATCTTGGCCCATTTCTTCTCAACCTTCTGATCCACAAAATCTGTTCTCTCTCTCTCTCTCTCTCTCTCTCTCTCTCTCTCTCTCTCTCTCTCTCTCTCTCTCTTTTTGATTTCTGCAATCTATTGACAGCGAGATTGTGGTCGAAATAGAAACTCTAAAAAAAGGCATAGCCTTTCCCATACCCCCTGGGTGAGGCCAAGACCAGGGGTTTAGGTGAGGTTGGGGGATTTCTGGTGGAAGGTTGGCTGCAGACAGACTTCCGGGGACAGGCCTCTTTGAGTAAGAGACTCCATGACGAAACTGTTGGTTATAGGAGACTTGAGTCTTGGCCCCAAGTGTGTGACCGTGAGTGAGATTGTGGACTGTTTAAGGTCAACTCGTTCTATAACCTAGTGAGCTGGCTCTGAAAGGGATCAGATTATGACCCAAAATATACCACATGAGCATCAGGAATGTGTTGGGGCCGAGGGCATGGGGACTCACAGAGGGGGCAGTAGTCCTCCACCTCGGCTTCACCTGCCCACAAGCACGGCATAGACTTCCCGTGGGGACGCCCTCTGCCCAGCGTGGTCCTGAGTGGAGGGGCTCCTTCACGCCTGTATTTCCATAGTTCCTATCCAAAGTCAGCTCAAAAGAGAAAAAATGTAAAAATTCTATTTTAAAGACGTATTTGGGGTCTGGGGCTCAGGCTTGGGTCACTTAGGGAAGTGGGGTCCTGAGTCTCATCCCCAGTACCATGGTGGGGGTGGGGGAGATATAGTTGCCTTTTTCTAGAACTATTTAAAAGTTTTCTTGAAGAATCAACACACAGGGGACTAACCTATGCTGGCTGTTTCTTTGTTTTTTTTTTTTGTTTGTTTGTTTGTTTAACACTGGCCTATTTCAAAGTTGGTACAGGTAACTAATACCTTCCCACTGATGTTAGATTATTCAAAACTCCTTTCTGCAGCCTGTAGATCCTGCTCTTCTTCTCCCCTCTCCTTCTCCTTCTGTATAGTGGAGATGCACTTCCGCCCTCATGGGACAGCCCATGAGAGACCTCAGGGCTGGTGTCTGGAGGCTGCCTTCTGTGGTTCCAGAATGAATCTGAATCTCCACCCCCACCGGGAGGTGTCAGAGGGTGGGAGGTTAGTTTGCTGATGGTGTCTGGAGGCAGGACCTCTGCCTGGCCATCAGGAGTGGTCCTCAGGGTGCAGCCTCTGTCACTGGATCGGGGCAGCACTCTAAGGGGGAAGACGACCAGGAGATGCTCACGCACACGTCCTTCCTGTCTCTCATGTGATTTCCTGCACGCTGGGACTCTGCCAGCAGGGAGGCCACCTCTAGATGGGGTCAAGGTCAATCTCTTTACACTGAAACTTACCCAGTCTGTGGAATTGGGTTATTAGCAACAGAAAACGAATGGGGCATCGTTTTAATTTTATTTTAGTTTATATAAATGTACGTGTTTAAAGAATACAGGGTGATATTTTGACACCTCTGTATGAGGGGTAATGATCACATCAGGGTGATGAGGATTTCCATCAGCCCAGACACTCATCACGTTTTGTGCTGAGAACATTCTAAACCCCTGTCTTCTACTTCTCTTGTAATAGACCGACTGGTGGCTGTATAACAGAACACTAACCCTTATACCTTGTGTCTAACTGCAACTTTGCCCCTGTTCACCAACCTCTCCCTGGCCCCAGAGGGGACCTCTTTTGAGCTTGGCCTTTTCTCCCAGCCCCTAGGCCAGAGTCTTCAACTTCTGATCCCATGAAAAGTAGCAACAGTGCTGACCTCGGCCTTTGGACAGTCTATGGGACATGTCGCCATGGAGACGAAGGGATGGACTCACGAGAGAGAGCCTAGAGCCCAGAGAGAGCCAGAGAGCCGATGGGAGCAGAGGCCCTGGGGGGGCATGTTCAGGGCGGAGGGAGGGCGGAAGGCTCAGGGGTGAGTGGGAGGGGCTCAAGGACCTAGGGAAGAGAGTGAAGGACAAGAGAGGAGGTGAAGGGCCTGGGAAGGAAGGAAGGAAGGAGAAAAAGAAGGAGGACAGCAGCAGGAGACCAGAGTAGCCACACAGCAAATAAAACAGGCAGTCAAAGAAAGGTCCCAGATCTCCTCTTACGGATTTGATATTATTTTAAAGTGCATTATTTACAAGGGCCAGATGGACTCTCCCCTGGGGGGCCCCCTTCTGGGTCATCTGCATTTTGTGATCCTCATACGGAATCCATTTCCAAGGACAAATAAACTAAAAAATAAACTTCAGGGAACCTGTTCTTTCGAGGCCTCGGTGAAACCAGTGGGATATAAACCTTCAAAATCAAGGTAAGGATCCGATCCCTGGAGCAGATGGTCCTCTGATTAGGTGGTTGCCATAGTGATAAGAAGAGACTAGAGAAGCGGAGTGTTACTAGTTTTTAAATTTCTAAGTGGCCCTGTGGTCTCCGGAGAGTGGCTGTGGGCTCTGGCGCTGCCCTGACACGGCTCCAGGACATTTGGTCTGGAGTTTACCATGTGTCCTCCCTAGGATGCTTCTTGGTCCTGGCAGATGCTCTATTTGCTCAAGTGTCCAACCCATGACCAGGTGTCCCTCTCACAGGAAGCGTGACACTGGCAAGCACTCTGGTGGCTCTCCTCTGACCTGTGTCCAGCTCATGCCTCTCACGATGGCCCCTGTCTGGGAGCCTGACCCAGAGGAGAGGGAGACTCAGGTGTGACCCAGAGGAAGCAGCTGGTTCCTCAGGAGCCAAGAGAGCACCTGGTCTGGCAGGGCCAGCAGGAAGTGGAGCCATCCATAGATGCTGCTCTAGGCAGTGAGGGAGGACAAGAAAGAGAGAGCGAGGGTCCCTGGGCTGAAGCCCTGACCAGCAGGTGTGGTCTGAGCAGGTTCCCAGTGGCTTAGGCGAGAGTCCTGTGGTTGGGAGATGACAGTGGCCAAGGTGTGGGGTACACAGGTCAGTGGTTGAATCTAGCTTAGGGAGGTCGTCACCTCCTAAGTTAAGCAAAGCAGATGTTTGAATCGATCATATTGAGGAACTGGGAGGAGGTGCAGAGCTGGAAACTGCAAGATGACTAAACCTCTGCGGTGGTATGAGAAGCACAGAAATAAGTCAATCAGGGTGAAAATGGGAGTTCAAAACACAATTTGAGTCAAATGTATGAAAGATGATATATCATGAGCTATGTAATGCTTTAAATAATCAATAAAAAAAAAAGAAATAAGTCAATCAATCTCTCCCATGATGGCTCACAACACGCTTCTGGCCCCAGATGTGTGGGGGATGGATGCACACCCGTGTCAATTCAGTTCTGACTCGCTCCAGCCAGAGATGGTCTCATCTCCAGGCAGAGGGTCCAGGCCTGCGAGGATGGCCCCCACTTCTAATGCAGCTGCAAGCCCAGGTTCACTTTTCTGTGCTCCCGACTGGCTCTGAATCAGGAGTCCCGTGGCCCCTTCCTGGGGCTGGGTCATTTGCTGGAGGGGCTCACCGAACCCAGGGAAGCACTCACACTCACCAGTTCACCATAAAGGCTTTGACGATGTGTACAGGTAAAGAGGTGCACAGAGTGGGGCCGCAAGGGAAGGCACAGGGAGCTTCCATACCCCTCTGGATACACTACCCTCTGGCTGGTGGGTGGCATTTGGGGATTTCTGAAGGACCAGAGCTCTGTGAGACCAGTGGGACGAAGGGAGCAGTTGCTATGGAAGAGGATGATGCTGGACTCTCAGGAAGGCTTTGGGCTGTGAGGTCCAATTTCCAGCAGCGTGGACTTCTGGACATCATGGATTCAGAAAGCCTAGAAAACAGATGAGAAGAGACAGAAACCCAAGGACAGAAAACAGAAGATAAAAAAAAAAATAAGTTGAAAGTTGAAGGACAGTTCACTTACAAAAGCAATAAAAGGAGTAAAATACTTTGGAATAAACTTAACCAAAGAGGCAAAAGGTGTGTACATTGAAAACTAAAGTCAGACAGTGGTGAGCCCAAGTGGAGAGACACACATAATTGGAAAGACACCCCATATTTATGGACTGGAAGAATTTATGCTGTTAGATAGTTCCTATTACCCAAAGTGATCGACAGAATCCATGTGATCCCATCAAAACCCCAGTGACATTCTTTATAGAAACGGGGAAAGAATGCTAAAATTCATGCGGAAGCACAAAAGACCCTGAAAAGCCAACTCAGTCTTGAGCAAACCCAACAAAGATGGCGGCCCCCCAGTTCCTGGTGTAAAACTATGTTCTAAGCATACAGTAGCCAGAACAGTGTGGAGTGGGCATAAGATAGACATGTAGAATGATGGAACAGAACAGAGAACCTCGAAATAAGCATATGTTCAGTCAACTGTTTATTAATTAATTAATTTATTTATTCTAATTAGTTATACAGGATAGCAGAGTGCATTTCAATTCATAGTACACAAATGGAGCACAATTTTTCATTTGTCTGATTGTACACAAAGTAGAATCACACCATGGGGGTCTTCATACGTGTACCTAGGGCAATGATATCCATCTCATTCCACCATGTTTCCTATACTCATGTCCCCTCCCTTATCCTCCCTCCCTCTTGCCCTATCCAAAGTTCCTCCAGTCCTCCCATGTCCCCCACCTACCCCCACCATGAACCAGCATCCACTTATCAGAGGAAACATTTGGCCTTTGGTTTTTTTGGGTTTGGCTTACTTCACTTAGTATGATATTCTCCAACTTCATCCATTTACCTGCAAAGGCCATGACTTTATTCTCTTTTAATGCTGAGTAATATTCTATATTGTGCATATATACCACAGTTTCTTTATCCATTCCTCTATTGAAGGGCCTCTAGGTTGGTTCCACCATTTAGCTCTTGTGAATTGTGCTGCTATGAACATTGATGTGGCTGCGTTAGTATAGTATGCTGATTTTAAGTTCTTTGGGCATGAACCGAGGAGTGGGATTGCTGGGTCAAATGGTGGTTTCATTCCAAAGTTTTCTAAGGAATCTCCTGGATAGGCATTTCTTAAAGAAGACATACAGGTGACACAGAATGATGCTCAAATTCACTGATCACCAGGGAGAGATGAAAATCAAAACTATGATGAGATATTGCCTCTATCTGTTAAGAGGGATGTTTCCCCTTTCCTTCCTTTTTCCCCACCCTCCCTCCCTCCCTTCCTTATTTTGGTCTAGCTTCTGTAAATGAAAGAAAACATTGCACCCTTGACTTCCTGGGTCTGGCTTACCTCACTTAGCATGATGTTCTCCAGTTCCATCCATTGACCAGCAATTTCCACGACTTCATTCTTCTTCATGGCTGATTAAAACTCCATTGAGTATATATATATACACCACATTTTCTTTAAGGTAGGGACTGAGGGGAGGCAGGACAGATGGGCTAAGGAAAGACAGCGGAATGAGTTGGACCTAACCTTCCTGTGTGCATATATGAATATACTGCAGTGAATCTCACCCTCGTGTACATCCACAAGGCACTGCCTTTAAAAATTACAAATAAATAGGAGGAAGGTCAGTAAAGGGAAGGGAAGAGGAGGAGGCAGGGAGGGAATGGAGAAGCACTGGGGGCTGAATTACGGCAAAGTGTATTCTGTGCTTGTATAATTATGTCAAAATAAACCCTAAAAGGAACTAATAAAAATAGAAAATCAAAGGACACCACATGTTGGCAAGGATGTTGGAGAAAAAGAAACCCTTGGGCACTGGCTGTGTATACAGCCATGACAGAAAACAGTATGTAGTTTGCACACACACACACACAAAACTAAAAACAGAACAACCGTATGGCACAGCCTCTCACTTCTAGATATTTATCCAAAGGAAATGAAATCAGGACCTCAGAGAGATGCCATCGTCCCCAGGTTCACTTGCAGTGGTCAAAACATGGGCCGGACTTCAGCCTCAGCCTGGCTTTGCTGCCCAGGCCGACCTGGGGCTACAATGTCCAACTTCTGGCTGCCCCAGCTGCAAGCAGACCTAGTCTCCTTGGGGCTCCCAGGGATCCCGGTGGATGCGGGGAGAGAGTGGAGAACTGTAGGATGCTGACTTGGAAGACAAAACCCTCGCTCAGGGAAGGCAGCGTTCTGTGTGTGCCGAGCACTTGGAGACCTCTCCATCTGTAGATCTGTCCTCACAGACTGTTCTCCAGGTAATGCAACACCAATGTCATCTGATCCCAGTCATTGGAACAAGCCACAGAGTGGACACCAAGAAAAACAATCGAGGGGCTGGGGGTGGGGCTCAGTGGTGGAGCACACCCTTGCACGCATGAGGCACTGGGTTCGATCCTCAGCACCACATAAAAATAAATAAAGATATTAAAAAAAAAAATCGAGTGAAGAGGAGACCAGGACACCAGAACAGAAAGAAAGTCACCAAACTTCTGAACAGGAGCAAAAACAAAGAAGCCAACAACAGAGATGCGCAAACAAGAGGGTGACAGCAGGAAGGACAGACTTCACCTTGAGCCCTGAAGAGAGGGAAGCAAAGGACCCTGCAGTCTTATTTGAGATTTTTATTCTTATGGGGAAACAAAATGTACCTCTGGGTGGGCACAAGGCCAGGGACGTCCTGGTCCTGAGAGACGGCTTCAAGGCCACAGCAGTGGCCATCTGCTCTGTTGGAAAGCTCGGCGGAGATGCAGGCTAGATACCTGGGAGGGCCGCAAGGAGGGGGGGAATCCCTCGGGGGAGTCTCTGTCTTGATCGCAGAGGGCAGAGGACGGGGTGACATAGCAGGGTAAGAGCACCTTCCCGAGCTGGCCAGTTTTCTCCACGAATCTCATAACCAAGGGAGGAATCTGTGGGCCTCCTCTCCTGTGAAGCTGACTGATGCAGAAATTCTGGCTGTGAAATTTCACACCACCATGACTAAAAACCAGGGTCCAAATCTGGAGTATCGTGGTGGCCCAGCTTACACCGTGGATCCTCCTCCAAAGTGAAAGTCGTTGCTGCTAGACTTTCAGAGAAATAGCCTCCGGCTGGCAACACACTCTGCTCTTCCTGGGCCTCAACACATGGTGGGCAAAGCCAGCACCTGTGTGTGTGGGCAAAGCCAGCACCTGTGTGTGTGCGCGGGTGTCTGCCCAGGAGCAAGGGAGGAAGCGTGGTCTTTCCCCATGGATCACAAGTGCTTTAGGAAGTGGACAGTGGGACTTCTGTTCCTGTTTTTTATTTTATTTATTTATTTTTGTATTTCAGGATGATGCAGAAAGGGGTAAAGAACTGAGGAAAATCAGCCATTCTCAGTGGCCAGGCAGGCATGATGCTTTTGAGATTTTAGTGGACCTCATAAAGCACTCATTTTATGGTCAGATGCTGTAAACAGTGACACAAGTATCAGATGGAATGACTGCATCTGTACAGGGCAGGGACAGATCTTCATTTCATGGGTACTGTTGTTATTCTTAAAATGTCTTCTCTTTCGCAGAGGTCCTTGGGAAAGTTCTCCAGGGTTGCATTTCTGGTGTCTTCTTTGCAGGTGTAGCTTTCCTGTGGCGCTGCGCTCACTCGGTGAAGTGATGGAAAACTTTGAAGTTTACCATGAGTCTTGGTTTGAGGAGGCTGCAAATTTGGCAACCAAACTTGATACCCAAATGCAAGTCCTCAGGAAATTCTGCAGGGTTCAGCAAGGTGACTGGGAATCTCAGCTCAGCTCCGACTTACGGTAAAGAAACCCTGAGCCTTCCACCAGTGCAGCCCATTATCCAGGAATTTAAAGACACATTCTCCGAACAGTGCCTCAGAGGTCTCAGAGCTCAGTACTGTGACAGCTCCAATTCCTGGGCTCAGAGGAGCGCCATGCTGATATGCCCGGAAGTGACCTGCCCAGTGCTGACAGCTCCCAGCTCTTCACTGCAGGAGAAGCAAGTGGAAGATGGAGAGCCCTCACTCACCTTCGATGAAGCCCTCCCCCTGGTGACACTGGGTCTCCTTCTCATGCAGGTCCCCTGCTGAGGGTCCTGTGCACTCTCCCTCCCATGCAGGTGGAGAAGGAGACCTAGGAAGACAGAAGAAAGTGTCTCTGAGTATACTTGAGGAACACAGGGACAGACCAAAGGTCCGGTAACTTGGCTCTGCTTCACATAAGTTTTGATGTGAAACAGGATCTGGAGTTATTGGTAGACACATATCCAACGGCACAAAAGCAAGTCAGGGCTTCCTACAGATAATCCAGAAACTGTCAGACACACCTGAAAGACGTTTCAATGTTCCACATTTGGAAGAGAAGCCTTAGGTATGCATTGGCCACGTGGTCACCGAGTGCCCACAGGTTGGTGATCTGCCTGTTCCTGGCCCCCGTTGAGCTCTCAGGTTTTGACGACCTGTTCTTCCAGAACACAGCACAGGAAGCACCATGCTTCACTTCTGTGTGACCTCTGCTAGTGGCACTCTGGACACAACATGTACTATCACCATGGGTCCAGCTGTTGGTGATGGAGGTTTGAAGAAAAATACACTGAGGAGCTGCAGGGAAAGGGCTGGGTCATCGGAGGAGCTGGGATGAAGTTTCAAGTGTGTTGAAAATCTGTTATGGAACAGTTAAGGGAACAACCAGAGAGACACGTTTGTGAATTCCTCAAACAGATTTCCATGTAGACTTTGTCTTCATCAAATGAATAAGTGATGATTAAAGCCTTTAGCAGGTGACTGTTGAACATTCTGCTCCACAGAATCAGAGGCCATCCACGGGCAACTGACATGTCTGCTTTCTTCTGTGTTTTTCCACGACTATACCTTCATCATTGTAAGCAAAAATGACCAAAATGGGAGCAGATTTCGACCGATCAGCAATGACTTTCATTAAGCAGCCTAGTCCATCAGTCAGGCCTCAGAGGAGTAGAAAATGTCCGGGGGGCCGGGCGTAACGGAGGTTGAAGTTATATAGGTCCTTAGCAGAACCAGGTCTTGGGAGGAGAGACCACCTTTGGTGGGCTTTAGGTGGGCAGGTGAATTTTGGTTGAATCATAGCAGGTGAAATTTGGGCTGCCGCAGGGAGAGAGGAGGCCTTGAGCAACAGGAGGAAGGATTACAGATAAGGGAAATTGTATGCACTCAGGGCCCGTTGTCCTTCCCATGGGAAAGAAATCATTTACAAACATGATTTTCTGTATCCTTCAGTCATGATTTATAAGCAAAACCTGGAAAATCTACAAAATAAAATATTTTGCGGTTTATCTAGAAATAATACAGAAAATATTGCTGTCATTTTGGGTGAAGAAACTCAGATTTTTATAGTTTACTTCGATCTAAATAGAATGTGATTTTGTTCAAAAAAAGTTATGGAATTATATATTCACTGGTCATGTTGCATAGATATTAACATGATTATAGTGTGTTGAAACAACTAGAAATACATTTAAATTCAGTCAGTTCTACGCAATAAATAAGTATGTCTATATACATGTTCATATATATATGCATATATACATATATAGAATCACTGACTAAAATATATGAATTATAAACTATATTTGAATATTTCTTGTTATGAACCTTTATAATGCTTTCCAAAGGAATGCATTCATATATTAATTTGTTCAAATAATTAATTTGTAAGCATTATTTATCTCCAGCCACTATTTCAAGGAGTCAGATTATTTACTTATTTATGGACTCAGCTATCCACAATGTATTTATTTACTTATGTTGATACCACCTTGCTTGTATTAGAAATTCATTAAAAATGCATATCTCAGGTTGAAAAAAAAGTTATGGAATCAATCTAAGTGCCCATCAACAGAAGAATGGATAAAGAAAATGTGATATATGTACACCATGGAGTTTTATTCATTTACCTACAAGAATGAAATTGCACTGGGGCAGCCCCGGGGGTGAACCTGAAGGACATTAGGTTAGGGAAACAGGCCAGGCATGGAAAGATCCGGCTCCTTACCTCACTTCCACGTGAAATCCAGGGGGCAATGGGAAATGCTGGTCAAAAGAGAGGAAGTTTCAGTTCCACATCACAGAGGGGCTCTGGAGACCATGGTCACTGAGGTTAACAGTACTGTGCTGTCCCCTAGAAGTTTGCTGAGACCGTTAGTGTTCTCACTATAGAAAAGGAAATATTTGGCAGTAGCCTAGGTGGGTGGGGGAGGGGAGTATGCAAATTAGCTTGAGTCACTTTGTAATGTACATGTGTGCCAAAATGCCAACTTGGGCTATCTTCAATATATAGAATTCTTTGTATGGTGGGGGGGGGGGAGAGAGAGAGAGAGAGACAGAGAGAGAGACAGAGAGACAGAGACAGACACGGGAGAGAGGAGAAAAGATTTGCAACTTTTTAGAGACAAAGGGCTAATATCCTTTTTTTTTTTTTTTGGTACTGGGGATTGAACTCAGGGGCACTCCATCACTGAGCCACATCCCCAGCCCTATTTCATATTTTATTTAGAGACAGGGTCTCACTGAATTGCTTGGTGCCTCCCAGTTGCTGAGAATTTACAATCTTGGAATTTACAATCCTCCTGCCTCAGGCTCCCAAGCTGCTGGGATTACAGTTGTGTGCCACCACACCTGGCCCTAATTTCTTTTCTTTTTCTTGTCATTATTTTTATTTAAAATTTCAAATTTGTTTTAATTAGTTATACGTGACAGTAGAATGCATTTATGCACTGTGATAGATCCTACATAGATGGAGTATGGTTTCTCGCGTTTCTGACTGTACATGGTGCAGAGTCACATGGTCACGCAGATGTGCATTTACGTAGAGTAGGAATAATGGCTGTTTCAACCTGCTGCCCGTCCTAGGTCCCCATGTCCCTTCCTGCTGCTCTACCTAATATGACTTTGAAGGAAACGGTGAGCGAGGGCTGACTGAGCTGGTTTTTGAAGAAGGTGGGCAAAGAGCAGAGGGGTTGGATGTTTCCCCCAACGTCAGGCTTAGGCGTTCCACACGGTCCAGCGAGGCTGCCCCCAGGCGCTACCCGGAGATCGGAAACCAGGACCCAAGTTCAAGGACTCACGGTTCAAAGCAGCACCGTTCCCCGCAGCGGGTCGGCGAGGGATGAGGAACCAGCCATCCGAGGGAGTGAGGTGCCGAGCGCGGGGGTGCACCTCGAAAACACCGGCTAAGTCAAAGCAAAATCGTGTGGCGCCGTTGAGGGGAGGTGACCAGGGGGATGGGAAGCGGGTGGGTGGCGGCCGGGGTGGGGGGAGGGAGTGGGGATCCACCCCAGGGCACGCGGGGCTTCCTTCGGGGACGATGAGAACCGCTTTGGAACTAGGTAGAGGTGCTGCGGGGTGGACTTAGGGTGGACCCAACGCTGCGGAACCGTGCATTCTAAAAGGCCTAATTTTATGTCACGTACGTTTTCATTTCCATTAAGAAAAAATCCTACGGCTGGGATGCAGCTCAGAGGCAGGTCAGGTGCTGGGCCCGCGGAAGGCTCTGGGCTCCATCCCCAGCACCCCAAAGTGTCTACCTCTGCATTCACAGAAAGCAGAATACCAAGGCCTCGCCTAATGACACAAAGGAACCTGAAACGCTGCACCTCTAACAAGGCTCCTCTTCCTGAGCCCTTGCCCTCGCACGGTGGGAGATGAATGCCGAAGAGCTTGTCTATGCTAATAAACGCCCAAATTACAACCCCGAGCTCCTCGCCAGCTGGACTTCTAGGAACCCCCTGCAGGTGAGGTGAGGGGACTCCTGTCAGGGGCTGTAACAGGCTGGGGGGGGGGCTAACAGAAGCCTGGGAAGACGCAGGGGCCACTGCCACCCCCCAGGGCCCCTCTGGAGAATGCCCTCGGAAGACGTCATAATTAGCTAATCACCAATTCTTAGAAAGGAGTTATCAAACAAGGTAAAGCAGTCATTGATTTAAAAAAAAAATTTCTCACAAAGAGTAGGGTCCAAAGTTTTCTATTTAATTTTTTATTGTAAAATAACAGATAATAGCTTCTTTGATAACTTTACCAATAAAAACTAAATCTGGGAAGAAAGAAAAAAGGAAAGAGAAGGAGAAAGAGGGAAAGAAAGGAAGAACAGACAGGGGCAGTCTTTGCGGAATGATCTGGAAATGCATTAAGTGAAAAAAAAAAAACAAGGTGTAAAGTTCACAGCGTGAGCAGTGGAGAAGACAGGGCACAGGTCTGTGCACATTCACAAGCTGCTCCTATAAGTGTGTGCAAGGAGTTAGTGACAGTGTGTGGGATGAGGTCATCGCAGATGTCCATATTTCCATTACAAGTCATTACAAGTGTCACCTATTCAAATCAAAGGACTAGTCCCTGCACGTAGTAACCCTGTCCCCAAGTCCCCCTAGAGACTGAGCTGCTCCCAGTGCCACACCCCCAGGTTGTGGCTGGCTCTGTGGTGGGTGGATTCCAAGAGGCTGTCCCGTGTCATTTCGGACCCTGGACCACTCCTGGACTTCCCTCCTGCCCCACATGGTGGGATGTCGCTGCTCTCCACAGCCCCCTGGAATTTCTGTCCCTCCCTCAAGGAAAGGCCTGAGGGACCCTTTCCCAGCCACCTAGCAATCTCTAAGCTCTTGATCCCTACCCAGCCCTCCTTTGTCTCCCCTGGGAGTCTTTATGTAGTAGGGATGGAGGGTGGTGAGTCAGAAACCTTCCATTATTGTTTGATCATATTTTAATTTTTATGTGGCAATATACACATAACATAAAATTTATAACAGTCACCATGGTGTGCAGTCCAGCAGCATGAAACAGTCACAGCGTCATGTAACTATCACCACGACCTACCTCCAGAACTTTCCATCTTCCCAAACTGAAACTCTGTCCCTGTTAAACATGAACTCCCCACTCTAACCCACCCATCATTCTACTTTCTTTCTCTGTGGATCCAAAGACTCTAGGGACTTCCTGTGAATGGGATCAGACCAGATATGTCTACTTCATGGACCATAATGTCCTCAGGGCTCATCTATATCATGGCAGGCGAGGACCTCCTTGCTTTTCAAGGTTATGTGATATTCCATGGCATGGGTGGACCGTATTGTGTTTGTCAGGTGGGTTGCTTTTTGGCTTTTGTAAGCAATGCCACCCTGCACAAATGCATACTAGAGGAAGCTTCTGGTTCACATCTGTTCTTGTCCTCTGGTGTCTATTGTGGAGATCCCTTGGAGGCTCCAGTTTCACAAACCCAGTGCTGATTTTGAAACCTGCTGAGATATCCTCCCACAAAGTGAGTCACTTTTATTTATTAACTTAAAAATATTAATGGCCTTTATTTTCAGGACAGTTTTAGACTTACAGGAAAATTGATCAGTGAATGTACAAAATTCCCACATACCCCATGCACATGTTCCTCTTTTTAACATCTGCTGTGGTCTAGGTACACCCTGTACGTCATGTGCTGGACCTGATGCCCAATAGAATGGCATGAACAGGTGGATTCCTTGGGAAGTGACTAAGTCATGGGTTTCCACCTTTGGGTCCTTATGAAAGGGGTTGGGGGAGGCCCTGGCACCTTCTGAGGACACTGAAGAAGCTGCCATCTTTGAAGCCCACACCAGACACCAAATCCACTGGTGCCTTGATCTTGGACTTCCATCCTCCAGAATTGTGAGGTTGTTACACTGTTTATAAAATACCCAGTCTAAGGTGTTTTGTTACAGCATCCCAAAGGACCAAAGCAGTATCTTTCACTAGTCTGATACCTTTGTTACAATTAATGAACCAAGGTAGATATATGATCATCAAGCAAGGCCCACACTTTATTTACATTTTCTTATTTTCTATTTATTATACTTTTTCTTTCCAATAACTCTCCCAAGACAGTTAGTTGTTGTGTGTCTTAGGATCCTCTGGGAGGTGATATGCTACAGCACTGCTCTTATTTTCAGCTTTGAGCAGGGCTGGTGAGGTAGCTCCTGTCCATCCCAGGAAGCTGTCTGCCTATCCAACAGGTGTATCAAGGAGGAGCTGGTATCAGGGAGCAAGTCCTATAATCCCAGGACTCCTGAGGCTGAGGCAGAAGGTTGGCAAGTATGAGGCCAGCCTGAGAAGGCAACTCAGTGAGATCCTGTTTCAAAATAAGGGCTGGGGATGTGGCTAAAAATACAGTGCTTGCCTAGCATCTGATAGGAAGCCCTGGGTCCCACACTCAGCCCTGCCTCCCCATCCTCCCCCCAAAATGGGGAAAATAGTAACAAACAAAAAAAATGATCAAATAAACCAATCAGGAACCTTGATCAGGTATGCACCCATTGAATGCCAAAGAAGGTCTCATCAGCATTTTGGGAGGGCAGCAGAGGCAGGGTGAGGTTGGTGCAGAGGGTGTCCCCAAAGGCCAGGAATGTCAGGCGCTGGGAGGTGACAGTGCAGCCCTGGTGGAAATTCAGGCGCAGCAGGCTGATCCTGTGGGTGTCTGGGGAGCAGATGCCCACAATCAGAGTGGCCTTGGGAGGCACCGCGGTCCACACAGAGGAGCAGTTGGCTAGTGTCACCTGGATGTGCAGCCTGTAGATGCCTTCACGAACGACCCGCAGCTGCCCGTTGACCAACTCTGGTCCATGCAGGAAGGAGCGGCCCAAGGCTGGGCCCGCCTGCCAGCACAGCCTGGGGTCCAGCCGGGGACCTGGGGCAGAGGGTTGGGGGACAGAAGGTGGAATTTAGGGAAACCTAGGTGGACAGAAATAGGGAGTGGGAGGGAGAAGGAGGGAGGGAGGCAAAAGGAGGAGGACAAGGAGCAGGAAGGGGAGGGAGGAGGGAGGGAAGCAGAGACACGGAGGAGACCCAGAGGAGTCTAGACCGCAGGCAAAGGGGCAGAGAGGAGGGAGGGAGGGAGGGAAGGAGGGAGAGTGCCGGGGTCCTGGGCTTCTCTCCGCCTTTCATCATTTCCAATATGAGCTGGCGTTCTCGTTCTCATGCCAGAAGCAGGGCTCAGTCACCAGTGACATGGTCCTGTCCTCTGCCTCCTCATTTCCGTAGATCTGTGCCAGGCACGACTACTCCCAGGTGGCCACCTCCCTGAAGACAGCCACTTTCGGCCTCTGTGACTGGTCCCCTGACCCCTGCACCTTGAACAGCCTGTACAGCTATGCCACAGGGACCACTCTCAGTTTTTCTCTCTCTCTTTTACCCAGTTCCTGTTGTGCCTTTCAAGAAGAAAAGGCCTCGGTGAGGCCTGAGGCCGATACAAGGTCCAGAGGGGCTCTTGCCTCTCTCTCCCCTGTGCACCACTCTCAGTCTCATCCTGTTCCTGAGGCACACCTGAGTCTCCCTCTCCTCTGGGTCAGGCTCCCAGACAGGGGCCATCCTGAGAGGCATGAGCTGGACACAGGTCAGAGGAGAGCCACCAGAGTGCTTGCCAGTGTCAAGCTTCCTGTGAGAGGGACACCTGGTCATGGGTTGGACACTTGAGCAAATAGAGCATCTGCCAGGACCAAGAAGCATCCTAGGGAGGACACATGGTAAACTCCAGACCAAATGTCCTGGAGCCGTGTCAGGGCAGCGCCAGAGCCCACAGCCACTCTCCAGAGACCCCCAAGGCCAGTTAGAGGAGGGAGGGGAGGGGAGGAGGGGGGAGGCCGACAGGCAGCCAGGGCCCAAAGGGGCCAGGGCCCAAAGGCATTAGGGAGAGGCTAGAAATTCTTCCCCACCGACAGCATAGAGGGCCCCACTTCATATGGCAGTCCCAACCCCCCACTTGGCTTAATTCTTCCCCTTGCCTGTGGCCCTCCACTTGTCTTCCTGTCCCTTTGTGAGTTTGTGTTGGGGAAGGTGCTGGGGGAAGCCAGGGCCACAAAGGCTGGGCAGCGCTCCCTCGCAGAGCTGCCCTGGTAAGCAAGCCCATTCGCTGACTGTTATCCCCCTGGGTGGCAGGACACTCCCCAGGGCAGGGGCTTTGCCTGCTTTGTTCACTACAGTGGCACCTATAGTGGCGTTTGTTCCACATGGTGGAAAAGAATGAAGGAAGCGCAGCTCTGGGGTGAGGGTGGCAGTTTCAGTCTTTTCCAAGGGAAGAGACCCAGTGTGAGGAGCACACGGTCTATCAGGAAGGTGGTGTCCGGCAGGGCACACACTCCGGCTCCCGCTCTCTGGACTTGCCCTCCTGGCTCTCCGTGTCCCCCCCCGCCCCCACTAGACCAGAGTTACCTGTGAGGTTCAGCTGGAGCTCGGCTATGTCCCCCTGGAAGAAAAGACCAGAAAAGAGAGAGGACGTGAGCACAGTGCTCCACACCCCTTCGGCCAGGGTCTTCTCGTCCACTCCTCATCTCTCCGGGCCCAGTCGTGATTTCTGAAAGACCTCTTAAAGAGGAAGTCGGTTTGAACGGCAGAGAGATTAAAGCCAAAACCTTGAAAAGAACTTCCTACTTTTCCTGGAACTCTGCGCCTCGGATCTCCCTCCCGGAGCCACCACGAGGGTGGAGCGGCCCGCACACCCGCCTCCCTCCAGCAGCGGCCCGAGCGTCTCCAGGCGGCCGGGCTCACTGGCTGCTGCTGGCTCTCTGGCCCTGGCAGCCCCCTCCCCAGGGCCCCCGCCCCCAATGCCAGCTTTGTGAAGCCCCTAGCAGCCTCTGAGTCAGTCCGCGGGGGAACACCAGGGACGAGTCATCGTCCCTGCGCGAGTCGGATGCACCTTTCCCACCCGGGATCCCCCGCACCTCCCGGGCAGCGGGGCCCTGCGGGGCCTCCTGCTCCGCCGCTCTCTCTGCGCTACAGGATCTTGCTTTGAATCGTTTCATTTCGATTTTGTCTTTTCCGTTCTTCGGCTGTGCCTGGCGCTCCGGCGCACGGCCCCCGCGCCTCTCCCCCGGGGCTCCCCACCGGAGGTCCCTGGGCCCCGGGAGCTGGGGACGAGTGTTCCTCCTTTGCACTGTTCCTTCTCGACTCACCTCAAGTCCCTCGAGCCGCGGCGGCTGCTGAAAGCAGAAGGCGGCCAAAACAGCGAAGAGGATGACCGAGAAGACGTAGGGCGAGACGGTCTTCCACGGCAAGCGGCGCACCGTGCAGCCCCAGCCCTCCTCCGGCATCGCTGCGGGCAGGGCGAGGGGACCCGGAGCGCGGTCGGAAGAGAAGGAAGCTTCGGCCACCTCGCCCAGCTCTTGAACTTCTGCCTGCCTGAACCTGCCGGGGACCTCTCTGGGGATGTCCGATGGAGGCGAAGAGCTTGATCTGTTCTGCGGGCAGGGAAATCCCCTCCCACTCAGCCATCCCCGAGCTCCGAGCCGAGTGCGAGGGGCGTGGAGTGGGGTGGGGAGTTGCCCGCCACGCCCTGCCCTGCCCTGCCCCCAGGCCGAGCATTCCACCTTCCTTTTGGGGTCCCCACCTGGTGCGCATCCATTCACTCACAAATCCTCACTGGGCATCTATTGGGGGTGGACGGTGTGGGGACTCCCATCACTCCCTGCCGTGGCTGGGGTGGAGCGCAGGACCTTGCGTGCTGGGTAAGTGCTTCACTGAGCGTTAACGGCCCTCAAATCACAGCCGGCTCTGGCCGGAGAGCTGCCGCAGTCACCTTTAGCAGAGTGTGTGTATGGGGGAGGGGGGACTGTGGACACTGAAACTGGACAGTTTCATTTGACGGTGAGGGAGGATGGTGGTCTGAACTAGGGTTCAAGGGCTGGAAGAGGAGGGAGATGAACAATTTCATTTGCTGCTATAGCCGGCAGACAGGTCAGGGAGTCCTGCAGGTCGACAGTCCTCAGGGTCCAGGCAATCGGCATACACTCCCCGGGACCTCCATCCACTGAAGATTCCAGGTCTCGGGGTTCAGCTGACAGCACCCCAAAATGACTCCCCATCCTGACATATCCCAAGCATGGGGGCGTGACCTTAGGGACTTTTTCTTTATCACTATGTGATACACTCCCCACTGCGTTCTGTCACTAGCTCCATTTGTAGAATCTTCTAGCCCCCATTTCACAGTCACATTGCACCCTGTCTCAGTCCCACTCTAGATTTTTGCCAGGTCTGTGCAGTCTGCCTGGATTCCTTCCCCGTCTCCACCTGACCAAATGCCCTTCTGAAATGATTGCTATGGAGCGCGGTTGATGCTGCAGAGCAGATTTGTATTGTGACACGAAGAGCTGGGGCCTCCCCACTTGGTGACTGAGCTGGGTGTAGTTTGACTGTGCTCCATGCCCTGCAGCCCTGCTGGAAGTTGAACAAGTTGCTATGGTTGGCACCCAGTATTCCCCAAGGGGGATACTGTTAAAGGCTTGGTCTCCAGGGTGTTGCTATTGGGAGGTGCTGTGGACCTTTAGGAGGTTGGACCTGATGTGAGGTCCTTAGGTCTTTGGGGTCCATGGCCACTTCCTAGCTCTCTTTGCTTCCTGGCCATAAGGTGAGTAATTTGCTTCACGGGGCACTACCTGCCAATGCCATGTGGCACCCTCATTAGAAGCCCCAAGTGTTAATCTGTCCAGTCCTGGACTGGAATCTCCAAAATGGCGAGCCAAAATAACCCTTCTCCCATTATCAGTTAATTACCTCAGGCATTTCATTATGGCAACAGAAAGCTAATGCATACAGCATGGGTGATGTCTGACGTTTTCTGAAACCAAGACCTCCCCACCCGCAGACCGCAGACCGTATAGCTGAGGCTGGGGGAAGAGAATTCCCTGCTATTGCTTCCGTACCCTTGAAAACTCATTTCCTCCTTCCCTCACTATTTTTCTTCCTCCAAGTCAGGGGAGTCAGGAGCCCATGCAGGAGAAGGAGTTGAGGGGATTGGCTCTGGGGAAAATTGGGACACAAGGGAGGTAAGGTAATTTTCCTCCAAAAGGAAGCCTAGGACCCACCAGGCGCCTTTGCGCTGCCTTTTGGTTTCCCCGTGGGACACCTGGAAACTTCTGCCTCCCTTCGTGCCCCAGGGATCTGAGGGCATCTTGGAAACCCAGGCTTCCTCCTTATCCAATTTGGCTGCCTCTTTCCCTTCTATGTGGCTGGCTCACACCCCACAGGGTGGTGCCCATTGGCATGATCCTTGTCAGAACCTTAAGAAGAAAAGGGACAAAGGCCCCTTGGCTCAGAGCTTCCACCTTAAAGATCAGGCCTCCCACTCCCGGGATTTCAGCTGGGAGGAGGGACGTCAGGACGCCTGTGTCTCAGAACTTATTCTCCCCTACTCTACCCCTGTGCCCTCTGCCCCTCACAAGCCAGAAGGGACAGTTAGATGCTGAAATAGGCAAGGAGACACAGTATTCTCTTAGGTCAAAGTCTGGGTTGGTACATCAGCTCTGATCTGACGACAGACCGGAGCCCACACTCTTTCTCTTGAGTCTGTCACATGCCAGGAGTGAAGCCCTGGTCTTCACGGTCCAAGATGGCACGGTGCCTGGCCAAGTTCCAGTCAGCACGGGGTGGGGGAGTAAATAAAGGCACTCCCCCTCTTTAGCAACACTAGTTACAGGAATCAATTCTGCTCACAACCTGCCGGCCAGAATTCAAGGTCACATGACCCAGGCTCTGCCTTGGTAAGGACAACAAAAGAAATCTGAATTTGGTCATCCAAGCTGATACTTCCTCCCCCTCCTGAAGATGGCATGTTGTTCAGAGCAGGCTGAGCTGGTTAAGCTGAGGAATACACAGCTCTCCAGTGTCTCTGCACAGTACCAGTTTATTTCTTGCTCACACTGTTTGCATACCAGCGAGGGGTTTGGCTCATGGTCCGCTGAAGAAGGCTCCCTGCCCACACAAGAGTGGGGAGGGAAAGTAGAAAGTCACAGGTGGACTCACGTCACTGCCACTCACTTTCCACTGGTCAAAGCATGTCCCGTGTGGACCTGAAAAGAATCAAGCTGAAAGTACCAGGCAGAGAGCACTCTTCAGTACCAGAATCCACCCATTCAGTTACTAAAAAGCTCAGGTCATTTCTCCTCCTGCTTGTAAAATACACTCATCACTCCCTGGAAAGATACCCCAAGTCCCCGCCAACCCCTTAGTGTATCAACCTCAAGTTCGGATACCTAAGTGATCTAGACATGGCATGGTGGGTGGTGTGTGAATCTCAAGAACAAGTCCACAGACCCCCAAATACAAGGTATTTTACCCCTTCCATTCCCAACCTCTAGTGGTGTGTCATGGACCCACAGCAGACACTCCCATTTGGAACCAGAAACCTCTTCGACGCAGCAGCAGTTCTGAAGCTGGGCAGCACAGATATCACGAATGCTCTTGGACTCCAGTTGGCTCCTGGGTGCTCCACTCATCTGGCGACCTCTCCCTTTCTCATTTTCCTTTCTGTGTTCTCTCCTTTACTCACAGCAAGAGACTGGGGCAAAGGAAAGTCAGAGTAGACGGTGAAGAGCCGGGTCCAGAAGACCGGAGCCGATGCAAACACCTCGCAGAGGCCTCCAGAGCCCTCCCCCTCCTCCCACCCCTCGGCAAGAGCCTCGGGGGAATTGCTCCTGCCAGCGAGGGGTTGGTAAGGAGTTCCCCTGGGGCTGCTCCCTCCCTGCCTTTTTGGGCAGATCTGGAAAATAGGGAGAAGCACCCTGGTGTGGCTTCTTTCCCGTTGACCACTGCAGGCAAGATAAGAGGAGGAGGGGCCATGAGAAGAAAGGAAACCTAAAATCTATAAAAGGGACCAGACACCCCTACTCCCTTGAACACCAGCTCTGGACCCCCTCCTCTCCAGAGAAGTCTCCCGCCACCCCTCTGTGCTACCCTTTAAACGAGAAACTTTCTGCTCTTGCCCCAGCGTTTCTCTGGTGTTCAGTCTTCAACGTTGGGGGAACCAGACCCCATCCTGATTTTCAAGACCAATTTCAATGACAGAACCCTCCATTTCCAGTTGGGTACGTGGCTATTCAGCGTAAGAACAGTATTTCCCAGCATCTCTTTCCTGGGTCATATGACTAAGAGGGATCATGCGAAGCCACTAAATTCTGGCCATTTCTGCAGGCAGACCAGATTCCAGCAACTACTTTTTCTAAAAGGAAGGGGGGTGCCTTCCTTTCCTCTTTCCTCTCTTGCTGCCCGGAACTTGGCCATGGTGGTGTACAATCTTGGACTTCACTCTTGGCACGTCAGAAACACAAGAGAAAAAGTTTAGACTCTTGAATGCTTTGCAGAGACGGGTGATGTACCAGCACAGACATTCATGTAGGAGAAAAGTTTCCGTTATTTTTGGGGTGCTTCTTTATTGATTTTTTTTAAAGGAATGATCTAGAAATGTGGTTTCACTTATCTTATTAAACCTCCTGAAAACTTAATGATTTCAAAAGTAATGATTTTTTTCCCCCATAATTTTCTCTTGGGTGTGTGGTTACTGACTCACAATGGGGTGGGGGATTGGATGGTGACTCACAATGGGGTGGGGGGGTGGAGGTTCACAGGATTGGACCAGGGGAGCAGGGAGTGGGGAGAAGCACAGAGGTTCACCAGATTGGATTGGAGGAGAGCGGAAGGGAAGGGGCTGAGAATGGGAAAGACAGTAGAATGAATCAGACGTAACTTTCCTATGTTTATGTATGAATAACATGTGACCGGTGTAACTCCACCTGGTGTCTAATCACCAGAATGGGAAGTTATACCGCATGTAAGTGTGGTATGTCAGAATACCTTCTACTGTCATGTGTAACTAAAAAGAACAAATAGAAAATTAAAATAAAAATATAAAGCACTTTCACAAACAAACAAAAGCAATTCTATGGGCTGCTGGGCTCAGTGTGATACCTGTTGATACCTGCTCTGCGTGGTATCAACAGAGGCACCCAAGAAGTGCCCCTTACACTGATGCTTGGTGAGCCTCAGTTTCTCCCATGTGATCTGTTACTATTCAGAAGCCAAATCCAAGCTTTTTTTTTTTTTTTTTTTTTTAAGTATTGAACATACGTTGACTGAGCTCCTGCTCTGTCCAAGCCACAAGACAGGGCTCTTGCCCTTTTGGAGAGGGCACTGTTAAGCGCCCCCTCCGTGGCCAGCAGGCTTTCTTTCAGTTTGTTTCCTCATTTTTAAATAAACATAATCTCAGCTAATGTTCCAACAACCCTGAGAGATAAGTAGTATTATCTTGAGATTCCTTTCTCAAAAAAAGATTTTTTTCCTTCGACACAGAATCTCCAACTGTCTTGGATTTTGAGTAACAACTAGAGTTTTGAAAACAACCAATAGATAGCTCTATTATGTGGATACACGAAAAGATGTCCTGAACCACGATGAGAAAACTTAGGCTTAAAGAGGTTAGGCACCTTGTTAAAGGTCAAGAGCAAAGAGGAAATTCAAATACAAAGTCTGCTCTGACTCCAGGGGTCTCTTTATCCTTTTATACAGTACCTCATGGTCTGGAGCAAGCATTCATTGATGTCAGGATTGAAATGCATCTTTGAGTTGTAGATGGACACAGTACCTTTATTTATTTATTTGTTTGTTTATTTATTTATTTACTTATTTATATATATATATATATATATATATATATATATATATATATATATATTTATTTATATATAAGTGGCTTAGGATCCAACCCAGGGCCTCACGGGTGCTAGGCAAGCGCTCTACCGCTGAGCCACAATCCCATCATTTTAAAGAACAAGCCTGGGGGTGGGTTGTGGCATAGCTCAGGGGTGGAGCACATGTTCAGCAGGCACAAGGCCTTGGGCTAAGCCCCAGCACCGAGAGACAGAGAGAGAGAGAGGAAGGAAGGGGGGTGAGGAGGGAGAGAGAGAAAGAGAAAGAGTTGGCCCCCACTGCCCTAGCCTACCCCACTGCCAACAATCGACATCAGAGTGGCACATTTGTTACAACCCATGAAAGTACATGACACATCCTCATCACCCAAGTCCACAGTCCACATCAAGGCTCATTGTCGGTGGGCATTCTGTGGGTTCTGACCCCAGAGCCCACTTTCGCTTTCCTAAAACCCTCTGTGCTCCTTCTAACCCCCAACCCCCGACAACTGCTGATCTCTCTGTTGCCACCGTTGTTCTTCTTTCCCACTAGCCCCTGAAACTGGAATCAGGCAGAAAGTGGCCTTTTCAGACTGGCTTCTTTCACTGGGGGACCTGAGACTCCTCCGTGTCACTTCATGGTTGGACAACTCATTTCTTCCCAGTGTTCAATGGTATTTCAATGTCTGGATGTGCCAAATTTCACTTCTCCGTTCACTCACCATCTTGACTGCTTCCAAGTGTCGGTGATCATGAAAAAGCCTGGGAATGGGGTTGTGGGTCACGGGCAGACAGACGGGTGTTTAGCTTTGTCAGAAATGGCTGTCTGTCCTCCCAAGAGCTCACCCCATGTTGCGGTCAATCCAGTCGGCAATGGAGAGGTCTAGAGACTCCACATCCTCCAGGGGGCTTGGCTTGGCTCCTCATTCTAGTCCTGGCCAATCTGGTGGTAATTTGTTGCCATTTTAATTTGTTCATTTGTTCTTCTCTGAGGACTACTTGTGTTGAGCAGCTTTTTAAAAATTTTTTTTTAGTTGTTGATAAACCTTTATTTGATTTATTAATATGTGGTGCTGAGAATCGAACCCAGTGCCTCCCACATGCCAGGCAAGTGCACTACCACTGAGCCCCGCCCCAGCCCTTGATCAGCTTTTCATGTGTTGATTTGCCATCATCTTTATTTTGGGACCTGTACACTCAAATTTTTGACCATTTTTTCACTGAAGATGTCTTCGGATTATTAAGTCGTACATATTCTTTATATATGCGGCACATGAACCCCTTGATGATGCATGATCTAGTAGGTAACTATTCTCTTTTGCTCTGAGATTGCTTTTTTGTTTTTCTTAACTGTATTTAGAAGAGTAGACACTTTTAATCTTTGTACAGTCCACCTGATCACTCTCTCGTGGTTTATGCTTTTAGTGTTTTGGTTAAGAAAACTTTGCTCAAATCAGTGTCACAGAGATTTTCTCCAAGAAGTTTTATAATTTTAGTTCTTATACTTAGATCTGTAATGTATTCTGAATTAATTAATTTTTGGTGTGACTATGAGATAAGGGTCAAGGTTAAGTTTTTTATAAAGACATCCCCACTGAATTACTTGGTACCTTTATCAAAAAACAATTAACCATATACATGTGGCTCTATATGTTGATCCCTACTGTATTCTGTAAATCTGTGTCTATTCTTATTACCATATGATCTTGATTATTTATCTTAATTAAAAAGTCTTGAAATCTAATAGTGTGTGTTCTACTGGCTAGTTTCCAAAAATTGATTGACTATTCTAGGCCCTTTTTTCTTCTATGTTTATTTTATAATTTTAATTTTTTCAAAAAAATTATAATTTTTAATTGCTTTAGAAAAAGTTGACAAGATTTTGACCAGGATTACAGATAGGATGCCATCTTAATTTGACTCTTCCAATCTATGAACATTGTGTACATCTTCATTTATTAAGTTATTCTTTAATGTCTATGTTTTGTAGTTTTTAATATTCAGATCTTGCACATATTTTGTTAAATTTATTTCTAAATATTTTCTTGTTGGATGATATTGCAAATCGAATTTCAAAAATCCATTTTCCAATTTTTTTTATTGCATAAAATGGATAAAATATGTGTAAAGACAATTGATTTTTGTACACTGAACTCGTGGTCTTTGTTAGGGCTGAGAGAAGAAATTATCACAGACTGGGTATCGCAAACAACTGCTATTGATTGTCTCACAGATGTGCAGGTTAGAATTCAGTCAAGACCTCAGCAGGACTGGTTTCTGGTGAGCCCTCTGTACCTGTCAGCCAGCCATCTTCTTGCTAGGTCCAAATGGGCCTTTTCTCTGTCGGTACACCTTCCTGGTGTCTCTTCCTCTTCTTATGTAGACACCAGTCCTATGGAATTAGTTTCTCATTCCTATCACCTCATTTAACCTTAATTACCTCCTTACAGTTCTCATCTCCAAATATAGTCACATTGGAAATTAGGGCCTTAACATATGAACTTTGGGTGGAGGGTAATTCAGTCCATAACTTTGTGTCCTGTCATTTGCTAAATTACTCAGTAGTTGTGGTTTTTAGGTTGCTTAGTGTTTTCTTTGTAGAGGGTTATGGGAATCTGTGGATCAAGACCATTTAGAGCATTTATTTCTTCATTTATAAGCCGTATGTCTCATTTAGTTTTATTGCCTAATTGCACTGATGGGGATATCCAGTACAATGTTGAAGAGAGTAAGTGTGGTCATCTTTGCCTTTTTCTTGATTTTTAGGCACAAAAGATTCACTATTTCATCACAGAATATAATGCTACCTATAGGTTTTTTCTGTAAAAGCCCTGTAGGAGTTCAAATAAGGTCTCTTCTATTTCAAGTTTACTGATAAATTTTTGTCATGAGTTGATGTTGAATTTTGAAACATTATTTTGCTGTATGCATTGAAATTATTGTATTTTTTTCTATTCAAGATTTCACAGTTTCCAGTCTTAAATTTGGTCTTTCTTCCATTCTGGCTATTATAGAAAAGACAAGAAATAACAACTATCGACAAGGATGTAGTGAAAGGGGAACGTTTGCACACGGTCGGTAGAATATACATTAGTAGAGCTCTTCTGGAACAGAGTACGGAGACTCCTCAGCAAACTCAGAACAGAGCTGTTATAAGATCTAGCAGTTCTTCTGTTTGGTATGTACTCATAGGAAATGGAGTCAACAGCTCACAAAGACTTCCACACTCCTGTGTCCATCCTCGCACTATTCACAAGAGCCAAGATATGGAAACAACCTAAATTTCCATTGCTAGAGGAGTGAATAAAGAGTTTGTGGCATACATTCAAAGTAGAATATTATTTAGCCTTTAAAAAGAAGGAGATTTGCCATTTGTGACAAGAAGGATCAACTTGAGGAAATTATTTTTATTATTTTAAAATAATAATTTTAAAATAATACTTTTTTATTATTTTAAATTTATTTTTATTATTTTTTTATCTTACTGAGAGACAGGGTCTCCTGAGTGGCTTAATGCCTTGCCATTGTTGAGGCTGGCTTTGAACTTGTGATCTTAACCTGGAGGGAATTATACCAAGTGAAGTAAATTAAGATACAGGAAAGAATAATGCTGTATGGTCATTTATGCAGAATGTTTTTAAAGTCAAAAACGTAGAAACAAAGAGTAGACGAGTGACCACTGGGAGCATGGATGGTGGGAAGGAGTGGGCTACAGGGCACAAATTTAAGGCTAGAGATCCAGTGCTTAGCAGGAGGTCCACAGTTAGAATTCTGTGTTGTACACTGAAAACTCCCTAATACAGGAGATTTGGGGTTCTCATTTATACTCACACACCCACACCCACACACACCCAAAAGGGAAGCTTTGGAAGGTGATCACAACAGCTTGGATCTGGGGTGTCCCCCAAAGGTCCCTGTATGAAGAGTCTTTTCACCAGTCTGGTGCCATTGGGAGGTGGTGGGACCTTTAAGGGGTGGGAGCTAGCTGGAGTTGGAGGGCTCAGGTCACTGGAGACATCCTGGAAGGGGATGCTTGTCTTTTGCTTTCTCTCAGCTTCTGTGAGGTGAGCAGCTTGCTCCACAACATCCCCATGCCGTGATATGCTGCTTGGTCCCAGGCCCTAAATAAGGGGGCTGACTGATCCCCTAAGGGGACTAAAACCTCTGAAACCATGATCCACATGAAACCTCTCTTTGTAATGAAGTCATCTCAGGTATTTTGGTAGAGTAATGGAAAGTTGACTCACACAGGGATGGATATGTCAATTTGCTTATAATAATCTTTTGCTATGTATATCAAAGTGTCATGCAGTACATCTTAAATATGTACAAAAGTAAAATCTTAAAAGTATTGGGGTATAATACATGTATATTAAAATGCGCACAACTTAAGCATTTAGTTCAATGACTGTGTGTGTGCGCACCTGTGGGGGTTCTAGGTCACCATGTAAATTGCTCCCTGCTTCTGTGCCAGCCCCCAACAGGTAATAAACTCCCAAAGACAGCAGCTTGCCATAATTCATGGTTGCCCGTGCCTGCACTTCAGTAGGTGAAGGCCACCCGTGCTCCCCTCTTCTACGAGGCCTGGCGTACTGCTGTGTGTAGCTGTGACTCACTCCTTTGCATGCTGCCGAGGTGTGGATTGCTCTTTACCTGTTGCCTCAATTTCCTCCCAAGTTCCATGTGAGTCAGTAACCGATCCATGGCCTCTGCAGCACGGCCTGTTTTGTAAGGACCTTTTGAAACCAACAGTTATCACTGTTTCTCAAACAGACTGTGGTGCCTAAAGAGGTCCCGAGGGTAACAGCATTAGGAAGGTCAAGCTTCCCAAGAGAAGCGCAGAGTTCCTAAGATGTATCTGTAGGCATTTCACAAGGACGATGCCGGAGCTGAGGCCATGCTGGGCTGCCTCGTGGTCAGCCCTGCGAGGCACGATTGTGGATTCGGCAGCCCCTCTGAACCCAGAGCTTCACAGCAGCTCAGAAAGGCAGCTGGAGCGTTCCTTTAGGAGGAGGGGGAACCTCTCAGGAGCAATTCACACGCCCATGTGCAGGTACACACACACACACACACACACACACCCCTGACTAATGCTGTTCCTCCCTCGGAGAGTCTGAATTCCCATAGGTCTTCCCTTCTGGGATGTCAAGACGTGGGCACACGTCTGCTTGTTCTAGAATGGGGGACAATGCGTTCCGCACATTCAGCTGCTGCTAAGCGTGACCTGCAGGTGATCCATATTCCCACCTAGGATCTGTCTGGGCCCCATTCATCTGAGTAACAAAAACCTTCCTAGGAGAAAACTTATTTTCTCCCAAAGCTCTTGTCCCCACGGTAGGACTCATTTTCTGTGTCACCCCTAGGCTTTCCGGCAGCTCTGTTTAAAATGGCGGGCTTCTGCCCCATCCGGAAAGTCGGATAAGTTTGCGATATTACAAAGCTGTATCATTTGGACACTGGGTGCAGCCCACTCCCGACAGGGTGCGGCTTGTGCTATGGTTTGATATGGCTTAGCGTGGCCCCAATGGCTCACGGGAGGGCATGGAATCTCAGAGAGCTGGGGCCTAGTGGGAGGCCCTTGGCCAACTGGGGGCCTGTCCTTGAAAGGGATTAAGGTATTTCTTGTGAGACCCAGATGGATTCTTATGGCAGGGTTTGTATACGAGCTTGAGCCGACACCCGCAATCTCTCCCGCACATGTGATCACTTCTCTTACACATGCTCCTGCCATTGCCATCTGCCATCATGTGACATGGGTGAGAGGGTCCTTGCTAGAACTGAGCTGCTGGGTTGCCACGCCCTTGAACTTCCCAAACTATGAGCTAAATAAACCTCCTTGTTTATGAAGTTAGCCTTTCTCAGGTATTTCATTATGATAAAAAAACAAAAGCCTGATGAACACTTTGTGTGAAAGCTGACAGGGGTGCACATAGATAATACACCAATACATGTGCCAACTAAATATTTGGCCATGAGGATCATACAATGAAGATTTATAGGGACCCCAAGGGACCCACTCATATTATGACTTGGGTAAAAGTCTCAGTGGTGATGGCCAAGGGCCCTAAACCTGATGGTGTCATCGGTTTTCACGTTATTTTGTGCCAACAACTTTTCTGCTTTCACGTTATCTCACATTTGTCTGGGCCACGGGACCCCAATGACCTAAAAGGCTCAAGAAAGGCAATTTTTTAATCTACCTCCACATTGAACTCTATCCTTGGCATGGAGCCTCTGGTACTCCTGAGGATAAGGTCTTAACGCCTAGTTTTAAAAATTCATTTCTAAAAACTTAGGGGTTTGGAAAAAACTGGTGGAGCTTTCTGATCCATGTACAGAAACACAATGTGTGGATGGAAGAGCACCCATTTGAAACAGAGATGGGCACCAGGAATTGACCACAGGTTTCCTGCAAGAGAGGGAAGGAGCAGAAAGCCCGGTAGACCAGTTGGCCAAGGAAGACAGCTTGTTCCCAGTTGGTACAGCTGGAGATGGTGCACAGTGGGCCCCTATGAGTTGTCTGGTTGTCACAGTTGTTGTTTGTATTCTGTTACCCTGCTGGTGGCTGCTGATGCAGATGCGGGGGTAGTAATGCACCCTATACTCTGCCGTTTTCCTTCACTAACTTTAGTGAGAATCCCTCCAGAGGGTCTCTTTGAATTGGGGGGCAAAGCAATCCTTAAGGGTCTGTGGAGAGTGGGTGAGCCCCTGGTCATTGGCTGATCCTGTGGTGTCAGCAAAAGCCAAGCCTGGGAAACATTCCTTGCCCAAAAGGTAAGGATGTTAACAGCCTTGACAGTTGGCTCTGTTGCTAATAGTTATCAGACATGCCAGGACAACGAGCTTCCTGGGTACAGCAGGATAATAGCAGGATGTTCCTAGCACTGCAACAGTAGGATAGCTGCAAAAATGTGTTTAGCTCTGTAACTTTTTTTAATTTAAAAAAAAAAACTTTTTTAGTTGTGTATGGACTCAATGCTTTTATTTGTTTTTATGTGGTGCTAGGATTGAACCCAGTGCCTCACACTTTCGAGGCAAGTGCTCTACCACTGAGCCACAACTCTAGCCTGCTCTGTAACTTTCAAATGCACAGAGAAGCCTCTTGATAACCCACAAGCCTTGAACAATTTACAATGCCTCTATAGTTTAACCTCCTAATTGTGATACCTATATGATAAACTTACAGAGCTAATTCTGGGTCAGTGTTCCTCCATCAGAGGGCAGTGTCCCACCTGGGCCCAGCTGTGTTTAACAATGTCTCTGTATTATTCACCATCTCCCGTCACCCCTACTTGAGAGCCTTTGTTGATGCTGCGTGGGTTGCGGCAGTTGGTGACCAATGTGGAGCTTAAGAAGAAGGGAACTCAAACAGAAAGAACCAGATGGAGAGATGCTTCTGGGATATGAGCATAACATTTTTTTTTTTTGAGATCCCAACAAAAGAAAAGATCACTGTCAAAACTTAGAGGAGATGAGAAGTCACAGATAAGGAGAGAATATCAGTAGCAGAATACCAGTCCCTGGGTGTAAAGCATGGGAGATTCCAGTTCTCACAAGAAAAAACTTTATGTGCAAATGCTCACAGTAACGCGCGTAAAGCTCCAGGGCGTCCCATCGACAGTCATGTGGGGAGCCACTCTGAATGGGCATACTTTCCAGTTCTGAAGCACGAGGCTCTGACCAATCACGACATTTCCTGGTGCCTTGGGCGTTGTCCCGGCTCAGATAGCAAGCTGGGTCTTCAGGTGTAGGCCTCACTCATGGAGGACAGCTACACTCACCTATTCCTTTGTAATCCTAACCTT
Organism: Spermophilus citellus; assembly: GCF_964194105.1. Taxonomy (NCBI): domain Eukaryota; kingdom Metazoa; phylum Chordata; class Mammalia; order Rodentia; family Sciuridae; genus Spermophilus; species Spermophilus citellus. The sequence continues at coordinate 43,364 of NW_027672880.1, read as the reverse complement.
TGCCCAATAAAAGGGTTCAGCACGTGCTCCTCCCTCTCTCTCTTTCCATGGACCCCTAAGGTCAGAGGAGCCGTCACAGGACCCAAAGAAAAAGGTGTTTCTCTGTCTCTGTGTGATTATCTAGTGCCAGCCCAGTTCACCTGGAGTGATTTGAGTGTTTAGTTGTGGAACGTGACAAGTCATCAACTTGCTGATTTCTCGACCCAGACCCTCGAAGCTAGAAGGTCCTGGAATAATATATACCATGCTCTGGCGGCGGGGGTGGGGGGGGAGGGGGCGGGGAAGGATGTCAACAAAGAATCTTATATCTAGCAAAATTAAGCTTCAGAATTGAAGATGAGACTTGCCCTGGGTCTCCAAGGGAATCACACGTTAAGAGTCTAAATTGCAGGCCGGGGTGGTAGCTTAGTGGTAGAGCGCTTGCCTAGCCTGTGTGAGGCTCTGGGTTCAATCTTTAGCATCACATAAAAATAAACAAATAAAATAAAGGCATGCTGTCCATCTACAACTACAAAAAGTGTTTTTTAAAAATAGAATTTCCTAATTCCAGTTAATTCTGTCAAACAGCCTCCATTTCCTTATTGCCCAATTTCTACCACTTCAGAGCAGGGGATTTTTCCTCAGTTGCTACATTGTGCTAGCGTAGTTCCTGAAAGAAATAACACTTTTCAGTCTCATCTGAGAGACTGGATTCAGCACATCCTCATAATGAACCCATGATTCCTGGAGTGTGTGTTAGTAGTATCTCGCCCCCGCCCCCCTACCACCAGCTTTATTGAGGTAAAATTAAAGAACAATAAAATGCACGTAATTTTTTTTGGGGGGGGGTACTGTGGATTCAACCCAAGGGCACTCAACCCCTAAGCCACGTCTCCAGCCCTATTTTGTATTTTATTTAGAGACAGGGTCTCATTGGGCTGCTTAGTGCCTCTCAGTTGCTGAGGCTGGCTTTTAAAAAAATATTTATTTTTTAGTTGTAGTTGGACACAATATCTTTATTTTAAAAAATATTTATTTTTTAGTTAGACACAATATACTTATTTTATTTATTTACCTTTATGGGGTGCTGAGGATTGAACCCAGGGCCTTGCACATGCTAGGCAAGTGCTCTACCGCTGAGCCACAACCCCATGCTCTGAGGCTGTCTTTGAACTTGTGATTCTCCTGCCTCAGCCTCCTGAGTTGCTGGGAATATAGGCAAAATGCATATATTTGAAGTATGCAATTTGATTAGTTTGGACATGTGTGTAACCAATAAAATCAACATAAAAAGCACTTCCATTACTTATTTTTAATTTGAATCATGCAGATGGTGTTTCCTGAATGATTTATTACATCAGACATCAATCACCTTAAGATATATAGAACCCCACCCCCACATGTTGACTATTTCAAAATTAAGTGGCACACTTATAAATATCCCAGAGGTCAAGGAAGAGACGTAAGAAAAGTAAATAAAAAGTACTTTGAGCTAAGTGATAATAAAAGCTTAAAATATCAGGATCTCTGGGATGGAACAGTACTCAGATGAATATTTATAATTTAAAGTATTTGTATCAGAGAGAAGTTAGGATAATAATCAAATTATTTCAGAGTAACTCTACAGATGCTAAAAATATATTAAGGTAATATTATAATTGTATGCTGATATATGTGATAGCTTACATAACACGATCTGTATTCGAGAAGGATCTGTGTGCTGCTGAGGAGAAAGTGTATTTAGTCATTGATGGATGATATAGTCCCTGTATGTCTGTTAGGTATAAATTACAAATTGTATTTTTTACTTCTATAGCTTCTTTATTTAGTTTAGTTTGGAGGATCTGTCCACTGTTGGCAGAGGCATGCTAAGGTTACCCAGTGTTATTGTGTTGTGGTCTGTTTGATTCTTGAAATTGAGGAAGGTTTGTTTGATATAAGCAGATGCTCCATTGTTTTGGGCATAAGTATTTATGATTATTAGATCTTGTTGATGTATAGTTCCCTTACACAGTATGAAATGGCCTACTTTGTCCCTTCTGATTAACTTTGGCTTCAGTCCATTTTATCTGACATGAGGATAGAGACCCCTGGTTGTTCCGCGGTCCCTGTGAGTGATACGTTTCTCCTATCCGTTCATCTCCAGCCCATAGATGTCTTTGCCTATGAGGTGGGTCTCTTGGAGACAGTATGTCGTTGGGTCTTGTGTTTTAATCCAACCTGCCAGTCTGTGTCTTTTTATTAATGGGTTTAGGTCACTAATGTTCAAGGTTATTATTGAGATATGACCTATATTCCTGGTCATTTGGGTTTATTTCTAGTTTTTAATTTGAATTAGTTTCTCCTTTGGTGACTTTTCCTTTAGTGTTGTTCCTTCCTTTGCTGGTTTTCACATTTTATCCCCATTTCATCTTCATAGAATATTTTGTTGAGAACATTCTGTAGTGCAAGCTTCCGAGTTCAAATTCTTTTACCTTTTGTTTATTGTTAGATTTTTGTATCATCTTCAATTCTGAAGCTTAACTTTTCTAGATATAAGATTCTTTGTTGGCATCCATTTTTTTTTTCAGAGCCTAGTATATATTATTCCAGGACCTTCTAGCTTTGAGGGTCTGGATTGAGAAATCAACCTGAGATCCAAACTGGTTTTCCCCTGTATGTAATCTGATATTTTTTTTTCTCATAGACTTTAAAATTCTATCCTTATTCTGTATGTTAGGCATTTTCATTTTAACGTGCTTTGGTGTAGGTCTTTTGTAATTTTGTATATTTGGGGTCCTGTAAGCCTATTGTATTTGATTTTCCATTTCATTCTCTAGGTTGAAGAAATTTTCTGATATTATTTCATTGAAAAAAAATCATGCATTCCTTTGGTTTATATCTCTGAGCCTTCATTTATCCAAATAATCTTAAATTTGGTCTCGAAATGTTATCCCATAGTTCTTGGAAGTTCTTGTTCATGGTTTCTTAACATCTTCTCTTCATCATCAACTCTATTTTCAGGATTATATATTTTGTCTTCAGTACCTGGGGTTCTGTCTTCCATCCAAGTGGTCTAGTCTGTTGGTGATGCTTTCTATTGAATTTTTAATTTGGCTTACTGATTCCTTCTGTTTTTTTTTTTTTTCAGAATCTCTGCCTCTTTATTGAAGTGATCTTTCACTTCCTGTATTTTCTGTTTGATTTAATTTCTTATACTGTCCTGTACTTTGTTGATCAATTTAACTATATACATTATAAAATCCTTCTCTTACATTGCTTTTACTGTGGTGTCAATGGATTCTGTTATTGGAGTATCTTGGTTTGTTTGGGACAATTTGTTTCCTTGCTTTTTCATGTTGTTTGTGTGTCTACCCATCCAACAGTATGAACAGTAGGGATCTCAGGCAGTCGAGTTTCTACCTTGTGGACTTAGAGAGTCCCTGAAGGTTTCTAGTACATCACTGTTTAGGGGAAGACAAATAATAACAACTAATGCAAACAATATACATTATTAAACCGAATAGCTCCTACTATGACATCTACAATATTAATTATCACAATAAACAGAAATTTTATATGATCAGTTATTGCCGACAATGAAAACAGCAAGCTTGCAAAAGGATTTATAATTTTTGAATGGTGGACAGAAAGAGAACAGAAAAGTGATGTAGAATGTGATGACTATGAGAGAGGAAGAGAGAAGAAGATGTAAAAAATTAAAGGAAGAGTGAGAGAGAACCATGGTGTGGTTGTTAGCAGAAGAGAGAATCAAGGGAAACAGGTAGGAGGAAAGATCATATATAAAGTAAAAAAATTTAAAAGGTTAAAAATAAAAGAATACAAAATCAAAACTAAAATTCACTAACCAAACATCCTAGTTCACAAAAAAACTAATCCCATGGAAAATAACTGGCTTCAAGAATTCTAGAAATGAGAAAAAATTATAAATTTGTATAAGTGTTGATGTATCATTAAGGTCACAATTAAACAGAAAAAGAATAAAAAAAAAGATCTTGAGAAAAAGTTAAAGAATTCTTCCTGTTGGAGTGCAAGAGCTTCTCAGCTTCTCTTCTTAGTAGCTCTAGGTGGGGTCGTCTGGAGTGTGATGCTCCACCCTCTGGATAGCTGCAGTGAGAGACGTGATCCCCCAGGCAGAGTTCCTGGAGGCAGGGTTTAGGTTTAGGTGGACTCTAGGCTCTTCCCTGAAAGCCAATTGGTCTGGAGATTTTAAGTCCGCTCACCTCCAGCACCCAGTATTTGCTGGTCCAAACTGGAAGACTATATCCCAGGGATCTCCATGGGTTCCACTTGTGTGGTGGGGGACCCAATTCTTAGTTCCCTACGTCACCTGCAGACCCCATGTTTCCTGATCTTGGGTCTCCAAACAATCTCTCCCACCCGCCTCTTGGAGTTCCTAGCCAGATGTGTCTCTCCCAGCAGGTCCTGCAAGCAGCTATACTGGAGGGGGAAAGGTGGAGCTGGACGGTCTCCATGACCAATGGTTCCCCGTATCAGCCCCTCTCCACCTTTGATTTTCTCCTGGTCACTTAAGCACATTCTAGGTCATGCAGCGGTATTTATTGGGCCTGTACATTGGGCCAAACTCAGGGTGGCCAGGATTTGGCCCCCTTAGCTGTCACCTTTTGCACTGTGGCTGCAAAGTGGTCCCTTCCTTTGTCCTGGGCAGGCACACTGCCTGGAGGGAGTTGGTGGTGTCTTTCCCTGCACATGGATACTGTACAGCGGGTCTTTCAGGTTTGCCAGACAATGTCTTGATCTCTAAATGCTCTGTACCCAGAAATGTCTTGGGCATCTCAAAAATGTGGGTTCCTTTAATTCCCTTGTCCCTCTGCTCTGATCTCAGAGGGACTGCTCTGGCTGGTGCAGTGGCAGTCGGTGTGCTGCTGGGGATTTCACCTTTATTTTATTATATCTGACATCCTGAGTCCCTGATCTGCTTTGAATGTCCACTTTGAAACTTTTAAATTCTGGTCATGTCCTCCCACTTTTGTTTTTGTTCACTTAACTTGCTGAGAAGCTCCCTGTCTGCTTTCTTGGTTTTACTCCACGGAGCAGCCCAGAAAGCAACTTCCTCTATTCCACCATCTTGAAAACTATCTGTTAGTAATGTCTTGAACTTGTGTTCAGGAGGTATTCAGAAGGATTTATGGTGTCTAACTGCTGCTTTGGATCTTGTTAACTTTGCTAGTCAACTGCTTCAGATCTAACCAATGATTGCACTACTGACTCATGTTATGGTTGGCAGGCCTGTGTCCAGACTCCTTATGTATTAACAGGAAAAACTACATCACAAAATGGACTGTGATCAATATTTGGTACAGTGTACTAAGTGTAATCTCACTAATTGTGTGACTAGACATAACAAACATCAAGATATTTTTGGTTTTATTCTAGCCTTCCTTTCTTATGCTCTCCACTAACATTACAGGTAAATGGTATAGTTCATTGGATTAGACAATGGAAAATGAAGGGAAGGGAGGGGGAATGAAAATAGGAAAGAGAGTGAAATGAATTGGACATAACTTTTCTGTGTTTATATATGAATATACAACTAGTGTAACTCCACATCAAATACAACTACAGAAATGGAAAGTTATACTCCATTATGTATAATATATCAAAAATACAATCTACTGTCATGTATAACTAAAAAAGAACAAAAAATAAATAGTAAAAAAAGGTACACTCTGATCTGATAAAAAAAGTTCTACATACTCCTTTACTAGAGTAATTATGGGCATATAAGTTTTAGAACTCCTGTTTTTAAAAATTCTATATTTTTGAGTTCATGGTTTTATGGTAAATACATATTCGATTCTGCATTCCTAAATTAATATATTTTTCTGATCAGTCTTATTTTATCTAACTATAGAGATTTTTGCACTCTGTTTGTTCAAAGGCCAATTTTTTCAAGGATGGACTCTCAAATACATTAAAATATCTCCTTTTACAAAATCCTAAAGGACATAAACATGGTGGTGTTGGGGATAAACCTGATAGCCATTAAGGACAAGTGACTGTACAACTTTACACCTAGCATTTCCAACTGTACAGGCCAGCTCTATATTTAAGTCATAATGTAAAAGTCTGATAGGCTCTATTTTAATTTCTAACAGGTTAAATCTAATAGAAGCTTTAATAAACAACTGTAATGTTACCTCCTACCTGTGGAGATCTACCTACAAAAGACTACAAGATCTTTGTTTTATGTATGTATGCATGCACACCTGTGTATTGTATTGTTGTACTACATATGTGTGTTTGTGACCATATATCATGTGCATGACATAAAAATTGACATATAGATAAATGAGTGCTCAAAATTTAAAATTTAAATGAAAATGGATCTAAATGTCTTTTAATTCACATGACTTAAAAATAAGTTTCAATTTAAATTAAGAAACCCAATGAGAATAAAAATGTCTTTAAAATTACTAACTTATAAGTTTTTCTAGGTGGTCAGATAATTAATAAAAGGTTGGTTTCTATAAAATGTCTAGGATTTTTCTTTAACAAGGAAGTGATGGCTAATACTGTTAACTATACTTGTCTGATACCCTGATTTTTACAGTTCAAAATAAGTAAATTATATTTAAAATAAATGGGATCAATTTTCATAAATGTGTTTGTTAAAAAAAATTAAAACATCTGATTAATTTACAAAATTGAAGTGTAAACATCAACTGCTAAATATAAAATCAAGTACTCTTGACTTATTAAATTACATAAAGTAGTATGTTTAAACATTAAATGTGTTTTCATACATTGATAAATAGAAAAAGTTTGAGATTGTTTTGTTTCTGTGTCTTCACTAAAAACAAAGTTAATAGGAGTGAAAGATTCTATCAGATGTAATATTTATTTATTGATTGATTTATTTATACCTTTGTTTTTATTTATTTATTTTTTATGTGGTGCTGAGGCTCAAACCCTGGGCCTCCCACATGCTAGGTGAGTGCTCTACCACTGAGCCACAACCCTAGCCCCCAGATGTAATTTTATATACAAAAATTACAAAAGGTTTTAGTTGGGTTTTAACTGAAGTCCCATAAAAACAAAGTATTTCGTCTTATTAAAGTGGAGTAATTTATCTAAATTCAAAAATTTATTATAGAATTGTTTCAAAATGTAAATTTAAATAGGGGACAATAGCTAGGAAGGAGACATAGAGAGTTCTGGGTATAAAATTATGTTTGCATGAGGGCTGGGGTTGTGGCTCAGTGGTAGAGCACTTGCCTCACACTTGCCTCACACAGGGTTCAATCCTCAGCACCACATAAAAATAAATAAGTAAAATAAAAAATTATGTTTTCATATAAAAAGTAAAGGGAAAGAAAAATGTTTCTGGATGTGAAAGTCTTTTGTGTGATAAAGTAAAATATTGCAAAATGTCTACATAAGTTATAGATTTATACATGGTAAATTTCAAAAAGTTTTTGTGCAATTAAATTGGTTATATGTGATTTTCACAATCAGTTAAAGTTACTTAAGGCTTTCACTTAAGGTCAAATATTAATATACTGATAGAAAACAAAGTTTAATCCTCTGTGTGTTAAAGTAACAAGAATTTCTTAAAACATGAATCCACTCTTATCTATTGAGATAATTTCTTATGTCCATTAAGTTTTTATTATTTAGAGAAACTGGTCTTAAAGGAATTAGATTTTGTACAATTCTGTGCAAACAACAAATTTTATTTTAGAATACTACACTACACTGCAGATTCTAAGTTTTTCTTTAAAAGCTAAACTTGGTTAATATAAGAACGTCATTGTAATTGTGGTACTCTTACTGGCTTTTTTGTATAGTAGATGTATCCTTCTAAGTATACAAATCTTTTATTTTATTTTTATTTTTCTTTTTTTTAAAGAGAGAGGAAAGGGGAGGGGGGAGAGAGAGAGAGAGAGAGAGAGAGAGAGAGAGAGAGAGAGAGAGAGAGAGAGAATTTATTTATTTATTTATTTTAGTTCTCGGCTGACACAACATCTTTGTTGGTATGTGGTGCTGAGGATCGAACCCGGGCTGCACACATGCCAGGCGAGCGTGCTACCGCTTGAGCCACATCCCCAGCCCAAATCTTTTAAAACATAAGGTTTAGAAAAGCATTTTACCAAACTGGTATTGTTCAAACTAAAGTTTGAAGTAAAGGTTTACAATGATAAAAATTATGTTTCTTAGTTCATAGTTAATACGTGAACTAATTATGTTTTTATTCTTGTTAATTTCATTTTGTATTTTCCTTGTAAACTTTATAACTATTGTCTGTTATTACCTTACAAAAGTACAACTTATAACAAACTGAGTTAATTTAAGATAATAGGCCATCAGCTATAAAAAATAGGATGTAAGGCTAACTTCTAATACTGATACTGACCCCAATTAAATAATAGAGGTAAATAACTGTGAAGTTATAGACATTAAAGTTAAAACCCAGCACCTCTACTCTAAGACTGGTGAAACTGGCATGTGGCTGATTACAACCAAAACTTGAAGATGAAATTTAAAAAAATCCTAACCTCCTACTTAGACAGACTTAAGTCTGTGTTTGCTAGTATGATCATCTATCACAAGGACAGAAATAAAGGAGTGTCCCTCACACTTCAGATAGAGCCCTAATATCCAGAGTATACAAAGAACTAAAAAAATTAGACAATAAGATAACAAGTAACCCAATCAACAAATGGGCCAAGGACCTGAACAGACACTTCTCAGAGGAGGATATACAATCAATCAACAAGTACATGAAAAAATGCTCACCATCTCTAGCAGTCAGAGAAATGCAAATCAAAACCACCCTAAGATACCATCTCACTCCAGTAAGATTGGCAGCAATCATGAAGTCAAACAACAACAAGTGCTGGCAAGGATGTGGGGAAAAGGGTACTCTTATACATTGCTGGTGGGACTGCAAATTGGTGCGGCCAATTTGGAAAGCAGTATGGAGATTCCTGGGAAAGCTGGGAATGGAACCACCATTTGACCCAGCTATTGCCCTTCTCGGACTATTCCCTGAAGACCTTAAAAGAGCATGCTACAGGGATACTGCCACATCGATGTTCATAGCAGCACAATTCACAATAGCTAGACTATGGAACCAACCCAGATGCCCTTCAATAGATGAATGGATAAAAAAAATGTGGCATTTATACACAATGGAACAACACTAAAAAATGACAAAATCATGGAATTTGCAGGGAAATGGATGGCACTAGAGCAGATTATGCTTAGTGAAGCTAGCCAATCCCTAAAAAACAAATACCAAATGTCTTCTTTGATATAATGAGAGCAACTATGAACAGAGTAGGGAGGAAGAGCAGGAAGAAAAGATTAACATTAAACAGAGACATGAGATGGGAGGGAAAGGGAGAGAAAAGGGAAATTGCATGGAAATGAAGGGAGACCCTCATTGCTATATACAAAATTACATATAAGAGGTTGTGAGGGGAATGGGAAAATAAACAAGGAGAGAAATGAATTACAGTAGATGGGGTAGAGAGAGAAGATGTGAGGGGAGGGGAGGGGGGATAGTAGGGGATAGGAAAGGTAGCAGAATACAACAGTTACTAATAGGGCATTATGTAAAATTGTGGATGTGTAACCGACGTGATTCTGCAATCTGCATTTGGGGTAAAAATTGGGGGTTCATAACCCGCTTCAATCTAATGTATGAAATATGATATGTCAAGAGCTTTGTAATGTTGTGAACAACCAATAAAAAAAATAAAAAAAAAATTAAAAAAAAAAAAAGAAATAAAGGAGTGTCTACCAAACACAGAGGAGATGCCAATAATAGGTATTGAGCTACATCCTATGGGGACATCTGTGACATTACGAAACTAAGTGTTGTGTTCACATTCCTGATAACTGTGACAATGTAGCTAATATACTTAAAGATCTACATTCCCAGAAGGAGTTCACGGTCATCACGGGTTGTCAAGGGAACTAATCGTAGCTTTTACACTTGCTGGTAAATAAAAACCGCTGGTCTCCATTGTCATCATCACCTTGGTCTATTTTGTGTGAGTCTCACTCCAGTACTCATGTCTTCATGTTTCTCTCGTAGAAGCGGCCCACCTCTCAGATGAACTTACAAACGGTGTTCTCCTAAGCGGACTTTGGCCATGGACCTCTTGATTGACGCAAAACATCCCTAAAAGAAAACCCCAAACTTCTTGCCCCAAGTTGCCTCCTCTCTGCCTGCACCATCCAGAGCATTCATGGCCCATTTCCCCTGGGGGCAGCAAGGGTTCCCTCACTCAGAGGTGGGGATGAGACGGGGACAAAGACAGGAAGCTGATTTAAAAAAATTAAAAAGAAAAAAGAAAGAAAATGGTTAGATAGCACTCCCCATCATCAATGCTTTGGCACAAAATATTTCAAGAGCCTTTCCAGGTCAGGAGGCTATTGATGACAAACTTAAAGCTAAGTTTAATGAATTAGAAACCATTGTAATGAGTTTGGTGACCACATACAGAGTCTTAAGGTCAGACAACAATTAGGGCGCCATACTGCTTATCAGTTGCTTTGTGTTACACCTATTCCATACAATAGCTCCCAATGGGATTGGGAAAAGACAAAGACACATCTATTAGGAATTTGGAATCATAACAATGCTCATTTAGATTTCTTAACACTGTACCATTACATCCAAGTTATGAAAATAGGAAAATTGCTATGTTATCTCCTGCCGATTTTACAGAAAAGCTGTTAAATGACTGAAATGGTTTCAGTCCTTGGGATGGGCTAGAACATACTGCATGGTATCTCACAAGGCTTGTTTCCTACCCTTTAATTTTGTATTGTTTTCTTGCAGTCAGCTGTGAGCTCGACAATCTCAGTTCCAACACTTTCAAGTAGACATGCATTAGTTATGGTTAAAAAATAAAAAAGGGGGGGGGAAGGTTTGTAGTAGTGCACCTCATTCTCTGCCATTTTCCTTTATTAACTTTAGCAAGAATACCCCAAGAGGGGAACTAACTGTATCTCTAAGTTCTTTTTGGATTGTAGGGCAAAGCAATCCTTGAGGGTTCTTCTAAAGTTTCAGGAATTTGTTGCATTCTAGGGTGTTGGCCAGTACCAGGGATCCTCTTAGAGTTACTCAGCTTTGGGAGTTCTACTGCCACCTCTGGTCTCATTGTCAGAGGGCCATAACTTTTTCCGAATCCCTCTGTTGGACTTGTAGTCTGCTCTACCACATGAAATTAGGGAGTTATGGGATAAAAAATAGGACCAAGGGTCATTATCAGAACTGAAAAACTTATACAAATAATTCATTAGCATTCTCCAAGAATGCAGTCCCGTGGCTTCCCCTAGTACTAGGATTCCTTGGCACAGCTGAAGAAATGCCCCATGCAATCTGCTAGCCTCTTCCAGAATGACCCACAGCTTTGGCCAACACCTTCCAAGATCCATGGGCAAAGGGCCTCATAAGACTCTCAGACTTTCGCAAATGATTTGTTTCTCACCTTGCTTGAGAAGCGCCCCAAGGGATTTTCACTTTCTTTGCTTTTCTCTAATGGCATTGTGCTTTCTCAATGCATTATCTGTGTGGGAAACAGAACTAATAAGATACAGGTATGGATGAAGATATGCAGATATAGATGCAGATAGATAGCTATATTCTCTCTCTCTCTCTCTCTCTCTCTCTCTCTCTCTCTCTCTCTCTTTTCCCTCTCCAAAGGAATTAGATCACATGGTTATAAAGGCTAAGAAATCCCAAGATCTACAGCTGGCAAGATGGGGATCTAGGAGAGCAGGTGATATAGTTCCAGAGCAAGGAAATAATATCTAAACACTCAAAAACTGAAAAACACTGATCAAAGAAATTATAGAAGAAACAAATTAATAAAAAGAGCAGCCAATATAGAAAGCATATGGTGACTCCTTGGAAAACTGGGAATGGAATGGAACCACCATTTGACCCAACTATTCCTCTCCTCTATCTATACCCAAAGGACTTAAAAACAGCATACTACAGGGACACAGCCACATCAATGTTTATAGCAGCACAATTCACACTAGCTAAACTATGGAGTCAAACTAGATGCCCTTCAATAGATGAATGGATAAAAAATAATGTGGCATATATACACAATGGAATATTACTCAGCAGCAATAAAAGAGAATAAAATCATGGCATTTGCAGGTAAATGGATGGAGTTAGAGAAAATAATGCTAAGTGAAGCAAGCCAATCCCCAAAAACCAAATGCTGAATGTTTTCTCTGATATAAGGAAGCTGATTCATAGTGGGGTAGGGAGGGGGAGCATGGGAGGAATAGATGAACTCTAGATAGAGCAGAGGGGTGGAAGAGGTAGGAAGGAGGAATGGGGTTAGAAATGATGGTGGAATGTGATGAACATTATTATCCAAAATACATGAATTGGTGTGAATATACTTTATATACAACCAGAGACATGAAAAATTTGTGCTCCATATGTAATATGAATTTAATGCATTCGTCTGTCATATATAAACAAAAAGTAAATTAAAAAAAGAAAAGATATTCATGGATTAGAAGAATTAACTAAACTGTCCATAACTACCTCAAGTAATCTATAGATTCAATGCAATCCCTATCAAAACTTCAGGGACATTTTTGACAGAAGTTAAAAATAAAACAATCCTAAGATTCTTATGGAACCACAGAAGACCCTGAATAATCAAAGCAATTTTGATCAAGAAGAACAAAGTTGGAGACATTATATTCCTGATTTCATAATTTATTGCAAACTCTAATAATCAAAACAAAAACTTATGGTACTGGCATAAGAAATGTAGCCCAACAGAACAGAGTAGAGAACCCAGAAATAAACCGTGTGTCTTCAGCTGACTGATTTTCAACAAAGGCAGCAAGAACATACACTGAAGAAAGAAATGTCTATTCAACAAGCGGTTCTGAGAAGACTGGATATCCACGTGCTGAAGAATAAACTAGACCTTCATCTCATACATATATAAACATCAGCTCAATCCAGACATGGTGGAACATGTCAACATTCACAGCTACTCAGGAGGCTAAAGCAGGAGGATTACTTGAGCCCAGGAGTTCAAGGACAGGTTGGGCAACAGAGCGAGAACCTGTCTCAAATGAGAAATCAACTCAAAATGGACTCAGGCTTAAACCTAAGACCAGAAACTATAAAACCCCTAGAAGAAACAGGGAAGAAACTCTGTGACCTTGGTCTTAGCAAAAATTTTTTTGGATTTAACACCAAGAGCACAAGCAACAAAAGCAAAATTAACCAGTGGGATTACAATGAACTAAAAAACTTCCTTTCAGCAAAGAAAAAATAATCAGTGAAATTAAAAGGCAACCAATGGAATGGGGGGATGCAATTCATACTGGGGGTTGATATCCAAAATATGTAAGAAGCGTATATAATCATATAACTCAATATCAAAAGAAATGAATAACTCAGTTTAAACATCAGCAAAAGACTAGAATAGACACTTCTCAAAAGAAGACCCAGATAACTAACTAGTGTATGAAAACATGCTCACTTCACGTTCAGCAGGGGAACACCGGATCTAGACACAGGAGCATCTCCATCATCAAGAAGAAAAGGGTGGCAAACCTGGTGAGGATGTGGAGAAGGGGACTCTCCAGGGTTGGAGAGATGCACGTGGGTGCAGCCAACATGGAGAGCAGGTGCCCTATGCTCCAGGAGGCCAGCTCCAGGGCCAGGGAGGAAGGGAAGTTATTATCTTGCAGAGACACACACAACTCCCACATCCTCTGCAGCATTAGTCCCCATAGTTAAGACAGAGAGACATAAGCGCTGTTCAAGGGATGAATGGGTAAAGCGAGTGTGACACGGATGTGTCATGGAAGGCTGCACAGTTTTAAAACACGTGAAGTCCTGTCCTTTTTTTTTTTTCTTTCTTTCTTTTGGAATAAGGGGTTATTGAACCCAGGTGTGCTCAATTGCTATATTTTTTAAATATAGCAATTTGCAGCCCTTTTCTATATTTTTTAAAATTTTGAGACAGGGTCTTGTTAAGTGGCTCAGGGTCTTGCTAAATTGCCGAGACTATGTCCTGCCCATTGTGACAACGTGGTTGAATCTGGAGGACGTCATGCTAAGTGAGACAAACCAGTCACAGAAAGAGCATACCGCTCGATCTCACTGTGTGGAGTCTAAACAAGTCAACTTCACAGGAGCCAAGATAGCAGATGAAATATTACACAGCAATCAAAATGAACACAGGGCTGCCGTTTGCTTCCACACGGGAGGATGAACCTCACAAACAATGTTGGGTGCAAGAAGCAAGAGATAACAAAACATTATTGCAGTAAGGCACAATTCAAGCCAGACGTGGTGGTGCACACCTATAATTCCAGCAGCTCGGGAGGCTGAGGCAGGAGGATTGCAAGTTCAAAGCCAGCCTCAGCAACTTAGCAAGACCCTGTCTCAAAATAAAAGTATAAGAAGGGGTGGGGATGCGGAGTGTCCCTGGGTTCAGTCGCTGGTTCCAAAACCAAACCAAACCAAAAGGAAAAGTCCAGTAACACACACAATTCAAAAACTGGCAGACTGTTATGGTGTTAGAATTCAGAGTAGTCTTTCCCTCTGGGAATTGTGGTTGGGAAGCAGCAGCAGGCAGGGGCCAGTTCCCCCGTGAAAGCTGGTTTGGGTTTGTGAATACCATGGGGGAAGCTGGCACAGAGCTTCTCACCGGCTGCTGTGTGGAGACCGTCCTGTAGGGGGCGAGAGTGGCTATGCTCAGACCTGGTCCCAGGACTTTGGAGGTGGAGGAGATGTAGTAGCCATAGACTTTGATAGATTAGGTGTATAAACTAAAAATTCTAAGGAAATTTCCAGAAGAATAGGATTAGAAGGCAATTTTTTTTAAAAAAAATTTTATTAGTTATCGATGGACCTTTACTTATTTATTTGTTTATATGTGGTGCTGAGAATTGAACCCAGTGCCTCACACATGCCAGGCAAATGCTCTACCACCGAGCCCCAGCCCCAGCCCAAGAAGGCATAATTTATAAATTAAGTAGGAGAAGAAACTGAAACGAGAGGAGAATAATCCAAAACAAGGAAGAAGTAGATGCCCAGGATGACAAACAGTTAAAAACAAATCCGAATTTACTAGGGATTAGAATTAACGCAAATGGTGTGCACTCTTCAGTACAGTGACCTGACGGTATGTTGCTCTCAGGTTCCTGGACAGGACCCTCCCAACTGGCATGTGCTGTTAAAATCCACCTCAGAATTGGAAGACCTTAAATGAAAAAGAAAGAATGTAACATATCCTTATATTGGTTACATTTTGAAACAATAATATTTTGGATATGCCATGTAGGTTGTTATGTAAAATATATTATTAAAATTCATTTCACCACATTAAAAACTGTTTAATTGTGGCTTTTAAATACATAAATGATTCATATTGCATGCCTATTGGACAGTGATGGTCTAAATACTAGACAGGCATTTTCAGGCTGGATAATAATTAAAATCCAGCAACATGCACTACATGAAAGTGGAAAGAAATAAATGATTTAACAAGTTACTAGTTAAAGGAAGGAAATAGAAGGAAATCTGGTTTAACCGTATTAGTACCAGATATCACAGGGCTTAATGCAAAAAGCATTGTTAGAGTCAACTAAGTCTCTGTCATGAAGCCATTCTTAGTGTGTGTTGGTTCAAATACACAGCCTCAAAATTGATGTAGCAAAAATTGACAGAACTACTCAAACGATGTGGATGGTCTGAATTGAAATGGGCTGTTTATGGAATGGAACCACCACTTGATCCAGTTATCCCACTCCTTGGCATATACCCAAAGGACTTAAAATCAGCATAGTACAGTGATACAGGCACATCAATGTTTATAGCAGCTCGATTCACAGTAGCTAAGCTCTGGAACCAATTGAGGCACCCTTCAACAGATAAATGGATAAGGAAAATGTGGTATTTACACACAATGGAATATTACTCGCCCTTAATGAAGAATGAAATTATGACATTTGCAGATAAATGGGTGGAGCTAGAGAATATCATGCTAAGCAAAATACACCAATCCCCCCAAACCAAAGGCCAAATGTTTTCTCTGATATGCAGATGTTAACACACAACAAGGGAGGGTAGGGAGGGGAAGTACAGAAGTTTGTTGGATTAGACTAAGGGGAGTAAAGGGAAGGGTGGGAGATTGGGAATGGGAAAGACAGCAGAATGAATGGGGCATAACTTTCCTACGTTCATATGTAAACACACAACCAGTGAAACTCCACATCGTGTTCAACCACCAGTGCCACAGTCCAGCTGGGCACAAATAACCGGGAGATGACAAGCAACTTGAAGGTTGAAAAGGGAACTACTTTATTGAGAGTGAACTCCGCGTGAACTGAGCGAGAACTCAAAGTAGCGGGCACCCAAGGTAGCAGGAGCCCCCTCTCTGTGAGACAGCAGAGGTCTATATACCTAACTGATTACACACAGCTTGACTCAATTAACATCATCTAGATACAGCAGTCAGCCAATAAGGAATCTCCACCATCTTAATGGCTTGCTGGCGCTACTTCACAAACCACTCCTCCTGGCAAACTGCCAGGCGCCATGTTGACTTGATTTACATCCCCAACACACCAGAATGGGATCCAAATTGGAATGGGTTGCACTCCATGTATGTGTAATATGTCAAAATACACCCTACTGTCATGTTTATCTAAAAACAACAAATTAAAAAGAAAAGAAATGTGCTGTTTATGTAAAACGCTCTGCAGACACGGAGTCAGAAATAATGTAAAATATCTTAGACCACTTCACCACTAAAATGTTTTTTGTTTGTTTGTTTGTTTTAAAGCACGTCTTTAGCAATGAATGACTCAGGAAGACAAAATGTTAACAGGGAAGTAACCAAAGAGCCCCATGAACAAGCTCCATCTCACGGCCACATACACGGAAAGCTGCTGAACCCCATGATATGCATTAGAAGGTGCTGGGGAGCTGGGGAATGTAGATGGAGCAGCTACGGAAAACACCACGTACCTCCTCCAACAATTAAAGCCATCCCCGTAGGATCCAATGATTCTCAGATACCCCTAGCAGGACCGAACAGGTGTTCACACCTGTGGTCTTGGCAGTCTTACAGCATCACCCTGTCTATGGATGGATAAATGGATGGAAATAGGCTATATTCACACAACGGGATAGTGCCCAGCTTTTAAAAGGAGGGCAGTTCTAGCTGGGAGGGGTGGCATATGCCTGCAGCCCCAGCTCCTTGGGAGGCCAAGGCAGGAGGATGGGTTGAGGCGCAGAGTTTGAGGCCAGCCTGGGCAACATAGTGAGGTCCCCCATCTCTATAAGAAAACCCCAAACCAAAACAAGACCAAAGTCACTCTCATTCTGCAGAGTGAAATAAACCAGTCACAAAGGGACAAATCCTGGTGATTCCATTCACGGGAGGCCCCTGGAGTCCCAGATCCATAGAGACAGAAAATGGAAGGGTGGGTGCTGGGGCTGGCGGGAGGGCTTGCAGGGTGTTGGACGGTTTCTGCACAGGGTGGGAGAAAGTCTGGAGATGGGCGCCCAACAGTGTGGAAACGTGTAACACCAGAGAAAAGGGCACTCAACAATGGTTAAAATGGGAAGTTTTATGTTAAAACTACATTACATAATTCAAAATACCTAATTTAGAATTGCTTAGGGAATATTTACAAAGCTTGACCCCTCGCTGGGCCGTAAGTCACACCACTACCAGACGGATCCGTACTAGACTACGGTCCCTATGAGATCAAAGGAGGAATCCAAATGTGACGAGGAAATAAGTAGAAACTTCATCTAAACAAACAGAGACATTCAGATGCTCTTTAAATAGGAAAGGCAAAGTGTCCAGTCCATCATCTAATTCAGCAGTTCTCACAGGGGTGATTTTGCCCCCCCACCCCAGGAGACACCTGGCAGAATCTGGAGACCTCTGGGGTCGGTGCTGGAGCAGGTGGAGGCCGGGACGCAGCACAAGGGCAGCTCCACCTCGGGATGGCCAGGCCCCACACGTCCACCGAGCTCCCAAGTATCCACCTGTCTAGAAAGGGGGTTCAGTTTATGTTGTTGCTAGGGTGACCAATTAGGAAAAGCAGAAGACAAGTGTTTTCAGAGGGCAAAGTTGGACACGCCATCTGACCAGAGTCCCAGTGTGCTACTGTGCCTGAGAGGACATCCGCCAGTCCCTCTCAGGATGAGAATGGAGCCGGCCTGATGCCTACCCATGCGGAGGTTGGGGAGGCCTGGCCTTCTTTGCTCTTCTCTCTTTTCCCTCCCCCTCCCCCTTGTTAAGTCAGCCCTGGGGTTTTCAAGGACAATGTGGGGATTCTGCTCCTTAGCACCAGGACTCCACAAACAGGTCTGTACCGGTTAATTTGAACGGTCAACTTGACTGGATTAAGAGATGCAGAGGGTTAAGAGGCTTCTGGGTGTGTTGGTGAGGGGGGGTTCTGGGAATGACTGCCTGTGGGATGGACAGCCACTGAAAAGGAGACCCTCCCTGAGAGTGGGCAGCACCGTCCGACAGGATGGTAGTTTGGGTGGAATAAAAGTTGGAAGAAAACAGAGGCCTCAGCGGCGGATGCAAGTTCGATTCCTGGTGGATGGGCTCTCGATCGCTGCGTGATCCTCTGAGGACACGGGACTCGCACTCCTTCACTCTTCCAAAGCGGGCTCTGCCAGTGATTCTCCAGAAGCCTTCCGTCTCAGAGAGGGCAGCACTGCTGACCCCTCCTGTTCTGGGCCTCAGCCTCTTGGACTGCGCAGCTGCCCGTTCCTCCAGCTGTCCAGCCTGCAAAAGGCCACTGAGGACTCTCCAGCTACTGGTCACAGAAGCCAACCTAATAGGTCCCCTTTTATCACTTGTACTTCCGGTTGGTTGATTTTGTTCCTCTAGAGAACCCTGACTAACACAGGGATGGAAAGCTCGGAACTTTCAACGTGGAAAAGAAAAAGGAAGAAAACGCTCATTAACAAACAGCCCAGGGAACGGTGTTCAGAGAGACATTAAGGAAGTCCCCCATGGAAGGGAGTTGCACCGCGCTTCGCCCTGTTGCCAAAGTACCAGAGCTGTCCAATCTGCTCTGTGGACCCAGTGGGGCCCACCAAGGTTTCCACTGACCTGGACGAGCAGAGCAGAGGGCCGTGACAGTCCTGAGGACGAGGAACAGGGAGGGCTGTGTGTTCTAGGACGTGTGGTGTCCCCTGAGTTCATGATGACAGAGTGCTTCTGGCACAGGGTGGACACACTGGCCAAGGCCACGGGACATGTCTGCCTAGCTTCCTCTTGGGGAACGAAGGATGATCTTGGGGTCATCCTTGTCATTGGGATGATAGTAACACGACAACCTGCAGCCTCCCCTCAGTTAGATGGAAATCGGGAAGACGTATGGTAGCTCCCTTTTTGGCTTTGAGTTGTACAGATTTCAACCTAAAGTTGAGGTGCATCCTTCAAGGGTTGGCTAAAACGTGAGTTACTCATTATTTTTAGCCTCAAATCGATGGCTGTTAAGAGTTCTGTTTAGAACACATATGCATATTCCTCCATTCATCGCCTGTCCCCCCATCTGCATGGCCATCTACCCACCACAAAGGCATCCATTCCCTCCCAACCGCACGCTCATTCATTCATTCACCCATCCATCTGTCCATCCATCCATCTGTCCATCCATCCATCTGTCCATCCATCCACCTACTCAATTACTCACGCAGCCTCCCACCCCCCCATTTGTTAATCTATCCTCCACCCCCATCTATGCACCACCCAACCCCTCCTCCACTCTAACCCTCCCCCCATTCTATACATCCATTCAAATACTCATCCATCTGTCCTGCCTGTATGGTTTTGGAAAAGGGATTGGAAGGAACTTTCCACTACCTCCTGGTGCATAACAAATGACCTCAAAATTTAGTGACATAAAGCAAAGACAGCTTTATTGGCCCCCACTTCTGCCAGTGGCCTACAGGGCTTGGTAGGATGGTCAGCTTCTCCTCCATGAGTTGGGGCACTCGTCTGGGACTGGCAGAACTTTCAGCCTCGTTCTCATGACTTTCGCCCTCTAGGGCCTTTCTGTCCACCCGTCCTCTCCCAGTGGATCACCAGACTTCTTAACCTGGTCACTCAGGGCTCCAAGAAGGCAAAAGCAGAAGCTGCTAGACCTCCTAAGACTCTAGAATCCACGAAACAGCCCCTCTGCCTCATTCGACCGGTCAAGGTCACGGTGCTTTCATTCCACACGTGCTCTTGGAGAACTTCCTGCGTGTTGTCACTGTTCTGGGTTCTGGTCATGAGGGGGACCCTGCTTCCTTGCGCTCACGCCTTGTGGTGACTAGAGATTCCATTCGCTCCCATGTCAGGCGGGCCTGAGGTTTTGCTTTCTCGCAGGCGACTTTTCTCCCCACCTGTGTCAGTCAACTTTCCATTACTGAGCAAACCACCTGAGATATCAAGAGAGGAAAGGTTTGTTGTGCCTTGTGGTTTTGGAGATTTCGGTGCCTGGCTGGTCGGTGAGTTGCTTTGAGCCGGTTTTGAGTCAGTAAATCAGGGGGAGCACGTGGTAGAGGAAGCTGCTCATAAGCATTCACCTGTTTAGAGATGGGGTTCATTTCATGGGAGCCAGGAAGTGAGGAAGGGGTCAGGAGCCCCAGGGACTCAGCACCCTTTTGCTGGGCCCCACCTCCCTACCTCCCAACAGCACCATGGATTGGGGACACCATGCAGGACTCTGTGGGGGACACTCAGCCAAAGCAGAGCAGCACCCATATAGAGTGTTCCTAGAACTGCTTTATCATAATGGCCCTTTATGGTTGGGGTATGGTCTGAATGTGTCCCCTACACAGTCATGTACCGGAAGCGGAATGCCCAGTGTGGCAATGTTGAGGTAGTGGAACCTGTAAGCAGTGGCACCTCATGGAAGGCTATCAGGTCACAGAGGGCACTGCCCTAAGACAAATCCTGGGCTTTGGGAGTGAGGTAGTTCTAGTGAGAATGCGTTGTCGTAAGTGACATTAAGGAACTGAGTAGACACTTCACAGAACTAGAAATACAGTTGATCAACAAATATATGAAAAAGTGTTCAGCATCTCTAGCAGTTAGAGAAATGCAAATCAAAACTACTCTAAGATTTCATCTCCCTCCTGTCAGAATGGCAATCATCAAGAATACAGGCCACGGGGGTAAAGATGGCGGGCCAAAGGGAGGCAGCATTCTGTGTGGCTCCACGACCCAGATCTCACCTAGTCGGAATACTGCATCTCTGAGAGTGGTAGAGGACCCCTGTCCAGTTGCTCTCCGCAGAAATCACCAGTGCTGTGACCCTGCACAGGGCCCCCAGCCTCAGGGTTCAACTAGGATGCCCGGTGTTCAAGCGGGACCCAAAGCCCGAAGTTCTAGCCCACGCAAGGCTGGGCGAGCACCATAGCAGAACCACCTATCAGCATATCTGCAGATCGCCAAGACCTGGCTCCGCTCCCATGCAGGTCACTCGGCTGCTCCCTACCCACAGCACAACACCATCCCCGGCTCCCCCACCTCATCAGGCTTCCCCACCTCCCCAGGCTCCCCCCACCTCCCCAGGCTCCCCCACCTCCCCAGACACCCCAGGGCTGAAAGCAGGCCACCGCCATCTTGGCTCCACATTCAGCTGGGGGCAGTTCCCAGATGGGATCTCCAGCGGCCAGGTACCAGGCTTCCAACCTTCCCCCCTCCCCAGCAGCGGTGACTCAACACAGTAGCTGCCCAACACAGGTGTGCAGTGCGACCAAGGAGCCACCCACGGGAGCCCTGGGGTGAGAGGTTCCTCAGTTGGGAACTGCCAGGGGAGAGGGAGATGGGGCTAAAGTCTAGAGCCCAACAGAGAGACCAGGAGCTGGGAAATCTCCAGGTAGAGAGGGAGATAGGACTGGGCACTCAAGTCATACCAGTGGTCCCAGAAAGAGACTCGTGAGGTCAGTCTCCCTGCAGGGCTGATGGTGCCACTCCCCGGACCAGCCTTCCCACCTGGTTACTTCCACCATCCCAAGGGCAGAGACACCAGCTTATAGCAGAGGACGTCACCTACTGGAGGAGAAGAGAAGTAGGGCAGACACAGAGCTCCAAAGCTAGCTACAACCCTGGCTTCTCCCCCTCTGTCCTCCGGCCCTCACACCCCAACGTATGTGAAACCAAGAACTTTGCATGAAACACGGCTTTGAGGACTGAGTCATCTGAATAATATAATATAGAGGTGTTGTATATGCCATTTTTCTTTTCTTTTCCTTTTTCTTCTTTCATTTTTCTTTCCCCTCCAAATTTTACTGTTTTAACATCCTGTATTTTTCTAAATACATACGTGTGCTTGTTTTATGTGCTCAACTGTCGTCCCACATACTTGTCTACCCTAAATTACTTCCAGTCTATGCTCTTCCTACTAACCCTCTTCACTAGATTTCCCTTCCACACTTCCTAAGATATATTAACTCTGTATCCTCACATCCTACCTCCTCAGCACATCATCCTACGCCCCACCCTCAGTCACTGTCCACCATCAGAATCTGTAAACCTCTTTACAAAACTACTGATTATATTTTAGATAATAATTGAATCCAACATTTCTGTACATTGAGACTAAGCTGTAAACGTCTTAATAACAATTAATTGTTCATAGGTGGTATATTGTTGATATTGGAATCTGTTAACATTGACCTTTCCCACAAAGGAGAGGTCTTGGAACCCTACAAGAGCACTACAAACCTGTAGGGTAAAAACAATGACAGTCTAGACCTAGACCCACAGAACTGGAAAGGAAGACACATGAGCAACATGAAAAGACAAGGGAAGAAAGTTCCCCAAACAAATGAGACACCACATCATTAGGATCATTGGCAGCCACAGCAGGAGGAATGACAGAGAAGGGGTTCAGGGTGTACATGGTTACAATGTTCTGTGAACTCAAGGAAGATATGAGAGAGCAAATACAGGCAGTGAAAGGTCACTTCATCAAGGAGCTACATAAACAAATACAGAAAGCAAAAGATCACCTCAACAGGAAGTGAGAGGTGCTAAAAAAACACAACAAACAGAAATCCTTGAAATGAAAGAAACAATAAACCAAATTAAAAGCTTGAAGTGAAGCACCACTAGCAGAGTAGACCACTTGGAAAGCAGGACATCAGACAATGAAGACAAAATATATAATCTTGAGAAGAACATAGACCATTCAGTGATAAAGGTAAGAAACCATGAGCAGAACATTCAAGGAATACAGGATAGCATAAAAAGACCACATTGAAGAGTTATTGGGATAGAGGAAGACATAGAGGTCCAAACCAAAGGAATGAACAATCTGCTCAATGAAATAATATCAGAAAACCTTCCAAACAGGAAGAATGAATTGGAAATACAAATTCAAGACAGGACACCGAATGTACAAAATCACAACAGATTCACACCAATGCACAATATAATAAAAATGCCCAACATATAGAATAAGCAAAGAAGTTTAAAAGCCATGAGAGAAAGGAATCAGATTATATATAGGGGAAAACCAATTAGAATAACGGAAGATTTTTCAACACAGACCCTGAAAGCTAGAAGACCCTGGAACCACACATATCAAGATCTGAAAGAAAATGGGTTCCAACCAAGAATCTCGTATCCAGCAAAATCAAGCTTTAGATTTGAAGATGAAATAAAAATCTTCCATGATAAACAAAAGCTAAAAAGAATTTATAGCTAGAAAACCATCACTACAAAACATCCTTGGAAAAATATTCCATGAAGAGGAAACAAAAAACACCAATGAGAATCAGCAGAGGGAGGTAGTACCTTAAAGGAAAAAGCTAATCAAAGAAGAAAATCAAGAAAAGTTAAATAACACAATAAACAAATATGGCTGGAAATACAAACCATGTCTCAATAGTAACCCTGAATGTTAATGGCTTAAACTCACCAATCAAAAGACACTGGCTAGCAGATTGGATTAAAAAAGACCCAACAATATGCTGCCTACAGGAGAGTCATCTGATAGGAAAAGACATACACAGACTGAAGGTGAGAGGTTGGGAAAAATCATAACACTCACATGGACTGTAGAAGCAAGCACGGGTTTCCATCCTCATATCAAATAAAGTAGACTTCAAGCCAAAGTTAATCCAAAGGGACAAAGATGGACATTACGTACTGCTCAAGGGAACCATACACCAACAAGACATAACAATCATAAATATACATGCCCCAAACAATGGTACAGCTATGTTCATCAAACAAACTCTTCTCAAGTTCAAGAGCCAAATTGACTACAACACAATAATCTTGGGTGACTTTAACACACCTCTCTCACCACTGGATAGATCTTCCAAACAAAAGTTGAATAATGGAACTCAATAATACAATCAATAACTTAGACTTAACTGACATATATAGAATATTTCAAGCTGCATAAAGCAGATACACTTTCTTCTCAGCAGCACATGGATCCTTCTCTAAAAAAGCCCATATACTATGCCACTAAGCAACTCTTAACAAGTACAAAAAAGTAGAGATACTACCATGCATTTTATCAAATCTTAATGGAATGAAATTGGAAACCAATGACAAAATAAAAATAAAAATTACTCCAACACCTGAAGACTAAACAATATGCTACTGAATGAACAATGGGTTGCAGAAGACATCAAGGAGGAGACTAAAAAATCTTAGAGGTAAATGAGAGCAGAGACAAAATTATCAAAACTCTGGTACACTATGAAGACAGTACTAAGTTCATTGAATGGATTTTATTCCTTAAAAGAAGAAAAAGTCAACAAATAAATGACTTCTCATTACATTTCAATGCCCTAGAAAAAAAGAACAAATCAACAGCAAAAGCAGTAGAAGGCAAGAAATAATCAAAATTAGAGCTGAAATCCATGAAATCGAAACAAAAGAAACAGTTGAAAAATTGACAAAACAAAAAGTTGGTTCTTTGAAAAAGTAAATAAAATTGACAGACCCTTAGCTACCCTAACGAAGAGAAAGAGAGAGAGAACTCAAATTACCAGCATACGTGATGAAAAAGGTAATATCAAAACAGACACTACAGAAATACCGAAGATAATTAGAGATTATTTTGAAAACTTACACTCCAATAAAATAGAAGATATTGAAGGCATTGACAAATTTCTTAAGTCATATGATTTCCCCAGATTTAATCAGGAAGATATACACAATTTAAGCAGACCAATATCAAGTGATGAAATACAAGACACTATCAGAAGCCTACCAACCAAGAAATGCCCAGGACCAGATGGATACACAGCCGAGTTCTACAAGTCTTTAAGAAAGAACTAATACCAATACTCTTCAATTTATTTCAGTAAATAGAAAAGAGGGAGCACTTATTCTATGAGTTCAAAATCATCCTGATTCTAAAACCAGGCAAAGACACATCAAAGAAAGAAAACTTTAGACTAATATTTCTAATGAAAGATTCAAAAATTCTCAATAAAATTCTGGCAAATTGAATACAAAAACATATCAAAAAGATGGTATACCATGGTCATGTGGGATTCATCCATGGATGCAAGGTTGGTTCAACATATGGAAATCAATAAATGTAATTCACTGCATCATTAGACTCAAAGATAAGAATCATATGATCATTTCAATAGATGCAGAAAAAGCATTTGACAAAATACAGCACTGCTTCATGTTCAAAACACTAGAAAAACTAGGGATAACAGGAACATACCTCAACATCATAAAGGCTATCTATGCTAAGCTCCTGGCCAACATCATTCTATGGAGAAAAATTGAAGGCATTCCCTCTAAAAACTGGAACAATACAGGGATGCCCTCTGTCACCCCTTCTATTTAACATAGTTCTTGAAACACTGGCCAGAGCAATTAGACAGAAGAAAGAAATTAAAGGGATACGTATAGGAAAAGAAGAACTTAAATCACCACTATTTGCTGACAATGTGATTCTATACCTAGAAGACCCAAAAAGCTCCACCAGAAAACTTCTAGAACTAGTAAATTAATTCAGCAAAGTAGCAGGTTATAAAATAAACACCCACAAATCAAAGGCATTTCTGTATATCAATGACAAATCCTCTGAGAGGGAAATGAGAAAAACTACTCCATTTACAATAGCCTCAAACAAAATAAAATACTAGAGAATTAACTTAATGAAAGAGGTGAAAGATCTATACAATGAAAACTACAGAACCCTAAAGGATAAAATCAAAGAAGACCTTAGAAGATGAAAAGATCTACCTTGTTCTTGGATAAGCAAAGTTAATATTATCAAAATGAACATACTACCAAAAGCACTATATAGATTTAATGCAATTCTGATCAAAATCCCAACGGCATTCCTCTAGAAACAGAAAAAGCAATCATGAAATTCATCTGTAAAAATAAGAGAAACAGAATAGTTAAATCCTTAGCAGGAAGAGTGAAGCAGGTGGCATCACTATACCAGAACTTAAACTATACTACAGAGTAATAGTAACAAAAACAGCATGGTATTGGCACCAAAACAGACTGGTAGACCAATGGTACAGAATAGAGTACACAGAGATTAACCCACAAAGTTACAATTATCTTATATTAGATAAAGGTGCCAAGAACATGCACTGGAGAAAAGATAGCCTCTTCAACAAATGGTGCTCAGAAAACTGGAAATCCATATGCAACAAAGTGAAATTAAACCTCTATCTCACCGGGAACAAAACTCAACTCAAGTGGACCAAGGACCTAGGAATTAAACCAGAGAATCTGCGTCTAATAGAAGAAAAAGTAGGCCCTGATCTCCATCGTGTGGGATTAGGCCCCAAACTTCCTTAATAAGACTCCTATAGTGCAAGAATTAAAACCAGGAATCAATAAATGGGATGGACTCAAACTAAAAAGTTTCTTCTCAGCAAAAGAAACAATCTGTGAGGTGAACAGAGAGCTCTTAGGAGCAAATTTTTACCCATCACACATCAGACAGAGCACTACTCTCTAGGGTATATAAAGAAAAAAGCTAAGCACCATGGACCCGGGGGCCTAAACATGGACGCCTGAGGAACTTCCGGATCCTAGAGCCTAAACATGGACGTGCAACTGAGGAACTTCCGGATCCTAGAGTCTCAACATGGATATGCACCAAAGGAACTTCCGGATCCTAGAGCCTAAACATGGACATGAAACTGAGGAACTTCCGGATCCGGGGGCCTAAACATGGACATGTGCCTGAGGAACTTCAGGATGATACAGCCTAAACATGAACGCCTGAGGAACTTCAGGATCCGGTGGCTTAAATGTGGACATGCACCAAAGGAACTTCTGGATCCTAGAGTCTCAACATGGATGTGAAACTGAGGAACTTCTGGATCCGGGGGCCTAAACACAGACATGCACCTGAGGAACCTCTGGATCCGTGGGCCTAAATATGGACGCCTGAGGAACTTCCGGTCCTAGAGCCTAAACATAGACATGCACCTGAGGCACTTCCGGATGCTAAGGCCTAAATATGGATGTGCGCCCAAGTAACTTCCGGATCTGGGCGCCTAAACATGGATGTGCACCTTTGGAACTTCTGGATCCGAGGGCCCAAACATGGACGCGTCCCTGGAACTTCTGGGTCCTTGTGCCTATAAAGGGCAGGGCGTGACTCTCAGAAGGGACGTGGCCCATGAAGGGGAGCCGAGTATGGGGCCTGTTGGGGGCAGACTGAGCTGTCACACTCTGAACTTGAATGTGAAGGTGGCCTCACTTCCCGGCCTTCCCCTGGGTGTCACTTCCTCCCCTTCCAGCGGTGCCGGGGAGGAAGTGAGACCAGGCGCAGGGGCCAGGCCCTGAGGAGGGACACCGTTTTTCTCCTGGCTTAGCCAGGCGCCCAGCCTGGCTGGGGACAGGGACATCTTGTGACACTGGCTGCCTCCTGCATCCCTGCCCCAGGACCTCAGGGACCACAGGCGGGGACAATCGTTGATTCTCCCCTGGGTGCTGACCCTCAGCCGTGGGGTCTGCCCAGGGAGAGCTCTGTTTCCCAGAGGGTCAGGGGGCCCCTGTGACCTGCTGCTCCTTACCCACCATCATCCTGGGCGAGCACAGGTCAGGACACCAGATGCTACTGAGAGTGACATCTCCTGGATGGGCGGCTGGGGACTTTGCCTCTGTCCCCAGGCCTTGGACACCAGATGATCCCCCCCAGGAATAGAAAATGACCCCACACTGCCCAGGACTTATTTTTAAGCTTTGGATTCTGAAGTTTTCCTGCTGCCACCTTCTTTGTGAAGCCAGTTTTTCACAGACAATATTCCAGGGGAAAAAAACAAAACAAAACATGGAGTGAATCAAACCAAGCGGACACCTCTGGTCCTCCCAGAGAAACGTGGATTGGGGAAGAACAGCCCTTCTCAACTGGCAAAATAGTGAGGTTCCCTTGTCCTTATTTTGGGTAAGAAAAATAAATAATCTGATGTGAACTCCTCCAATCATTTTTGACGAGTGCTTGGCTCATGGGAAACTGGTTCTGTTTTATGGAAGGAAGCGTTCCCTGATTTTAAAATTAAAAATGAAGCCAATTAGGATTGTTAAATTACACTGTCATAATTCTGTTCTTTGTTGGCAGAAATAAAGAAACCTTTTTAAAAAAATAAATAAAAAATAAATTGCAGAGGCAGAACAAAAAATTAAATAAAATACAATTCAGCCAAAAAAAAAAAAAAAAAAACCCACCAAATAACCCAAATAGGCCAAGGATCTGAACAGACACTTCTCAGAGAGGATATATAATCAATCAGTAAACATATGAAAAAATGTTCATTATCTCTAGCAATCAGAGAAATGTATCTCACTCCAGTCAGAATGGCAGCTATTATGAAGACAAACAACAATAAGTGTTGGCGAGGATCTGAGGGAAAAGGGTATACTCATACATTACTGGGGGAACTGCAAATGGGTGCAGCCAATATGGAAAGCAGTATGGAGATTCCTCGGAAAACTGGGAATGGAACGACCATTTGACCCAGCTATCCCACTCCTTGGTCTATAACCAAAGGACTTAAAAACAGCATACTACAGGGACACAGCCACATCAATGTTTATAGCAGCACAATTCACAATTGCTAAACTGTGGAGCCAACCTAGATGCCCCTTCAGTAGAGGAATGGATAAAAAAGAGGCATATATACACACAAGGGAATATTACTCAGCAGCAATAAAAGAGAATAAAATCATGGCATTTGCAAGTTGGAGAAGATAATGCTTAGTGAAGTTAGCCAATCCCCAAAAGACAAATGCCAAATGTTTTCTCTGATATAAGGTGACTGATTCATAGTGGGGTAGGGAGGGGGAGCATGGGAGGAATAGACAAACTCTAGATAGGGCAGAGGGGTGAGGGAAAGAGAGAGGGCAGAGGGTTAACAATGATGGTGGAATGTGACGGACATCATTATCCAAAGTACATGTATGAAGACATGAATTGGTGTGAACATATTTTGTATACAAACAAAGATATGAAAAATTGTGCTCTGTATGTGTAATAAGAATTGCAATGCATTTCACTGCCATGTATTTAAAAAATAAAATCAATTAAAAAATAATACAGGCAACAATAAATCTTGGCGAGGATGTGGGGGAAAAGGCACACTCATACATTGGTGGTGGGACCCAGCTATCCCACTCCTCAGTCTATAGCCAAAGGACTTAAAATCAGCATACTATAGCGATACAGCCACATCAATGTTTAAAGCAGCTCAATTCACAATAGATAAACTATGGAACCAAACTAGGTGTCCTTCAATATATGAATGGATAAAGAAAATGTGGAATATATACTCAATGGAATATTACTCAGCTTTAAAAAAAAAAGAGAGAGAAATTATGGCATTTGCCAGTAAATGGTGGAGTTGGAGAATGTTGTGCTGAATGAAATAAGCCAATCCCACAAAACCAAAGGCCGAATGTTTTCTCTAATCTGCGGATGCTAATCCGCAATAAGGCAGGGGGCACTAGGGAAGAATAGTGTTACCTTAGATTAGGTAGAGGGAAGGGAGGGGAGTGAAGGGGATGTGGGGATAGGAAAGATAGTAGAACAAAACAGACATGATTAGTGAGTGTATATATGTGGCTGCATGACCAATATGATTCTGCAACATATACACTCAGAAAAGTGAAAAATTATATCCCATCTATCCATGATATATCAAAGTGCAGAAATGCATTCTACTGTCATGTCAAACTAATTAAAACAAAACAAATAAGATGACTGGGGATGGAGCTCCGTGGTGGAGCACTCCTGGGTTCAATCTCAGTACTGAAAATAAGCAGTGTACTACAGATCTACTGGGGGTTCTGTAGACCAGAGTCCAGAATCAGTTTCACTGAGCCAAGATCAAAGTCTTGGTGAAGTTCATCCCCGATGTGGCGAGGGCGGGAGGCTGGGTGGAGGAGCTGTGGGTGACCCAGTGCAGCAGAGCCCTTGGGGGTCTCGTGGGGGCTCTGGAGCTATGGTGGTTGTTCAGGATGCTCTTTGTTTCTCCCCTGAAATTTGGCCAAGCCCCAAACCTCTTCATCATATTTAAGTTTTTGGAAAGTGAAGACAGGAAACAAAGATTATATCTGCCATCATCGTGCAAAGTCAACTACTACTTGAAGGGGGAAGGAGACACATGGAGATCAACACAGAGAAGTTCAAACTCTGCTCTTTATGGTCATCAGAGGACACCCAGGACCTATGAAAGGGCACCCCTACACAGAACAACACTCGCGAGGATGTTGAGGTTCGCACTGTGGACAATACTGTGAAACAACCTATGTGTCCATCAGTAGGGGAGTGAGAAATAAAATAGGGTTTACCCTGGGTGCTGGAGCACCACACAGAAGCTATAGGAGAATGGTTTAGGGCAGGGGCTGTGAAGCTCAACGCCTCCGCTGCTTCCTACACCAAGGACTTTGAACTATTACTTTAGCTCCTTGTGCCTCGGTTTCCTTGTCTGTCCTCAGGCGACAAGATTAACACTATATGATGATTGCAAAGATTTGAGATCATGTGTTAAGCCCTGGGCACGTGGAGATCAGTGAGCAGATAGGACGTCTGAACACGCTCCGTGGAGAACGCCAAGCAGCCTCTGGAACTGATTCCCTTTACACCCCAGCAGTCGAGATGCTACATACAGTGCGATATTGCATCATCATGAAATGTCGGGGATGAGTGCCACTCCTGAAGGCTGAAAGGCCAGATGAGGTCCCCTAGAACCCCTCTGGGGACTTCCCATCTTTCCAGGGCTCTACCCACAAAGCAAGGTGTTGGAACTTCCACCAGCTGTTCTGAGCAGAACTGTGTCTCCTTTCCACAAAATGAATATGCTTAGGTCTTGGGCCCGATTATCTCAGCATGTGACTGCATTTTAAAACAGGTTCTTCAAAGAGGTGATTAAAATGAGGCCATTGAAATGGCTCCTAATAGGACGAGTGTCCCTGGAAGAGGAGGAGATAGGACACAGACCCACACAGCAATGCTCAGGGGAAGACGAGGAGTCGTCGAGCATCCTCAGGTCCAAGATGGCCAAGGTCTCAGACCCTCAGGGATGAAAATCTGAGAGGCCCCACCAGCTAAGCCACCGAGACCAGGAGAAGGGCCAGGCAGAGATGAAGGGACTGGAGAGTGGCTGGCAGGGAGGGACGCTGTGACCCGCTGAGGCTGTCCTGAGCTGAACTGTGTCCCCTGGGGTCAGCTCTGGTAGTGGAAACTGCAGCTCCTCCCACCAACCTCAGCTTTCAGGTTGGGACCGAGACCAGGAAGCAGCTGGAAGCAGCTGAGCTTCTTCACAAAGCCAGCGGACGTGCGTGGCTAAGGGGTGGACCGTGGTGGGCACGGCGTGCGTTTACTAGGGTTATTGTGACGAATTGTCAAGCACCGAGGCCCCACACCAAGGTCAGCGTCTGGGGTAAAGTTGGGCTGTGGGCTAGGCTGGCTCCTTGGCACCTTCTAGAGGAGCCTCTGCCTCTTGGCCTCCTCCTGCCCAGGTTCCTCGCCCACAGGCATCTCCCAAGGCCCAGCCCCCGTGTCTGTCTCGTTGTCATACCTCCGGCTCTGCCTCTCTCTCTCCTTTACAAGGGTTCCACCTCCCAAGCAGAGAGCCAGACTCTCCAGGATGGGTGCCAGGGTGGGGCTGGACGCGCGGTAGTTTGCTAGGGCTGCCTTGGCAAAGTGCCACAGCTGGGGTGACTTGGAGAACAGAAGTTTATTTCCTCCCAATTCTCAAGGACAGAAGGCGGAGACCAGGTGTCGCCAGGGTTGGTTCCTTCCCAGACCTCTCCTGGGCCTGAGGATGCTCGACGACTCCTCGTCTTCCCATGACCATTGCTGTGTGGGTCTGTGTCCTATCTCCTCCTCTTCCAGGGACACTCGTCCTATTAGGAGCCATTTCAATGGCCTCATTTTAATCACCTCTTTGAAGAACCTGTTTTAAAATGCAGTCACATGCTGAGATAATCGGGCCCAAGACCTAAGCATATTCATTTTGTGGAAAGGAGACACAGTTCTGCTCAGAACAGCTGGTGGAAGTTCCAGCACCTTGCTTTGCGGGTAGAGCCCTGGAAAGATGGAAAGTCCCCAGAGGAGTTCTAGGGGACCTCAAAGATAAAAGTGGCTTGGACCTCTCACTTCATTACAGAGATCAGAGAGGCTGCAGGTCCTCAAAAAGGAAATGACTCAATGGTATCTCTGGGCAGCTGAAGCCACAGGCCTCAAAGAGCTTCCTGAGCCCCAAATCAGCCTCGCGAGCAAGGCTCACGGGTAGCAGAGAATGCAGGACTGTTGAGGAGTGTCACAGCCAGCCGCAGGGTGTGGGGGTGGGCCACAGAGAGCAGGAGCAGACGGAGGGCGGGCATGGGTGGACCTGCAGCTTGAGAAGAGGTGGCCTCCTCCCTCGCTCTTCATGCCTCAGAACTTCCTAAGCCCCCTGGGACATTGACAGCCTTAGGCAAAGAGTAGGCAGAGCAGACGATTCCTGAGGGACCCATAGCAAGCTCCCAGGACCCTGGGCAAAGGGATCTTACAATATAAATAAAGTGGCTTTATCAATGTAAAAAGAAAGTTAAAAGTTTTTGCACTCCTCTCAGACGGAGGTTCTCAGATACACTTGTATCTTTGAGTTCCCCCAGAAGCAGACCCCGAGAAGTTCTGGGACCAGATGGGAAGTGAGAATGGTAATAAGTAATTGTAAATCTGGCAGCTTAAAACATCTATCATTAGCGGAGTTTCCCCAGGTCAGGAGTCCAAGTAGTTCATCTGTATCCTTTGCCCCAGACCTCCCAGGACTACAATCCAGGGTCAGCTGGGCTCTGTTCCCTTGTGTAGCTGGGGATCCTCTTCCAAACCCCTGGCCATGGGCAGAATCCAGCTCATCGCAGCTGCAGGACTGAGCTGCTTGCTTTTCCCTGTTGAATGGACCCATCCAGAGGCAGTTAACCATGTGGCAGTGGGCTTCTTCAAGGTCACCAGGAGAGTCTCTCAATCCAGGCTCCTGAAACAGACGCTTGCACAATGGGACCTCATCACCTTCACCAGCTTCTTGGTTATGAGAAAGTCAAGTTCTGTCTGCACTCGAGGGATGACATTGTGCAAAGCTTTGTATGCCACGAGTGGGGAATGATGGGGTCTTTCCACCAGTGGTGACCCCAGAACATGCAGAAGGTGTGTCAGGAAGGAGCCAGTACAGGTGATGCTCAGGGAAGCTGGGGCTCAACCCCTCTGGGAACTTCTGGGAGACCCTGTAGACCCTGTGTTGGAGTTGAAGCTATTTACCCTCCAAATCCCATCCATCATTGGTTAAGAGCTGCTACTGTGGCTTTAACGGAGAAACCTCCTTATTGCCTATAACTGACACCATAATCCCTCACCCTGGCATTTGAAATCTCCTCTTGCACCGTCTCATTTCCTTTTGTGATCCCTACCTCGTTACCATCCACTGCAGTAGGAAGCCCCCGGCATTCCACCTGTGCATTAGAATCTCGCTGCTCCTTGTCCAGCCTTCCCTAGCCTCAGATCACTGAGCGCTCGCTCTCTCTCTCTCTCTCTCTCTCTCTCTCTCCAGAGATCCTACAGGACATTTTTTTTTTCTGGGCCCCTCTCTGTGTTTGAGGGGAAGGGTCCATCCTTCCCCCAAGGGTCCCCTGAACTTGGTGAGGGAGTGACAGATGGACAACACCTTTTAGCTCTGTGTAGTCAGGGCTGGGGCCCAGGAATGCGGGAGGTAGGACATGGGGTAGGATTCAAGAAAACTCCCTTGGAGGAAGTCTGAACTTAGCTGTCTTCTCCAACACCTCCTCCCAGCCTCGATGCAGGAGCCTGCTGCTCCTCCTCTGATTTAATGATGATATCTTGCGTGTGTCTATTGCCAGATCATGCCATGAACCACCAGTGCTCTTGTTCTTGTTAGAAAGAGAACCCTGAGCCTCTCTGAATCTAATCAGATTAGAAAGTCAACTCTAGAAACCCTAGAGCCACTGTAGAAAGCTCACACTTCAAGTTCTGGTCCTCCAGAACCACTCTTGGAACCAAAATTTGTATTGAAGCAGACCATTAGAGAGAGAGAGAGAGAGAGAGAGAGAGAGAGAGAGAGAGTGAGTGTGTGTGTGTGTGTGTGTGTGTGTGTGTGTATATATGTGTGTGTGTGTATATATATATATATATATATATATATATATATATATATATATAGAGAGAGAGAGAGAGAGAGAGAGAGAGAGATATTAAGAAGTCCAGCCCCAAGACAGCCCAGGGCATAGCTGTAGTCGGAGTCCAAAGAAGACTGACGTCCCAGCTCAGAGACACTCAAAGAGAGAGAATGCTTGCCATTTTATTCCATTCAGACCTTCTGTGGATTGGATGACCTACCCTGGGGAGGGTCAGCTACTTTATTTAGTCCCTCTATTCAAATGTTCAGGTCCTCTGGAGACACCTTCCAGGACCCAGAAATAATGCCTGAGCAGGTACCTGGGCGCCTCATGCTCCGGTCAGGTTGACGCACATTGATCATCGTGCCAGTCATAAAGAGGTATGTCTGAGACAGAGGTGGAAAAGGAACCCTGGGGGATTCTCAGCAGAGGGTTGGAGCCTGGACTTGTAGTTGGGAAAGATGCTCCAGTTGCTCAAGGAGGAAGAGGAGCAAGGAGGAGTGGGGGCCAGGCGAGGGGCTCCACAGCCACCTGTTGGCAGGGAGTGACAGTAAGAGGTTGCCACTGGATCCACCTGATCAGCCACTTCAGGGGAGCAAGAATCTAGGTATATGTGTGTGACACTTTCAAACATTCTGGAAGTCTAATGAATACATTGAGATGGGCTTGTTGCTGCCGGCATTATTAGACAAGGCAGTGAAGGAAAAGGGAGAACTCAGAGTGGATTTGAATTCCAGTTCAAACACCATGTAAATGTCCTCACATCTTTTGTGTGCCCTGAAGGTGACCCTGGACTCCTGCAGCTTCAGGGCTGAGGCTGGTGAAAGTCAAACGCAGAGTCTCATCCTGTGATTACCTATGTTCAATGTAAGTAGGACTCCTGGTGACGCAGGCGTCTACTGCCAAACGGAGGGAGCTGGCTGGGAGAGAACGGGATCATGCAAGTTGGATTTGGGGCAGGGAGAGACCCTGAGGAAACTGGGAGCAACTGAGCCCCTAAATTCTGATGGGTCTTCTTTTCCAGTGGAAGAGGCCTCTATACCCTCCCTCCTGTGGTTCTATTTCTCTGGAGGACCCTGACTAGTATTTTCATATGTTATAAAATATTTTTTAATTTTCTTCAACTATGTAGAATGTAAAATCCACTCTCGGCTGGTGAGCTGACAAGAGCAGGGACTGGACAGGATTTTCCCCACTGACGGAGGTTTATGGACCCCTGCTATAAGCTAGTAGTTGCATCCTGAGATTTGATCTGAGTTAGGCTGCACTGGGAGGAGACAGAGAAACCAATGCTCCTAGAAGCTGGGCTGTGGGTAACTGGGGTTATTAGGGAACTTTGGCTCTCTTGTTGAGTGTGATCGTGACTACATGGTTTTATCTATGTGTATCTGTCAGCTTCCATTACGGAGCAAAATACCTGGGAGGATCAACTTAAAAAGAGGAAAGGTTTGTTTGGGCTCATGGCTTCAGGGGCTTCGGTCCATGGTCACTGGGCCCCATTGCTCTGGGCCTGTGGTGAGGCAGAAGGTCATGGCAGGAAGTGTGAGGTGGAGAAGCTGCTGACCTCTTGGCATCCAGGAAATAAAGAGAGAGTGGAAGGAACCACGGCCCTGTGGTCCCCTTTGAGGGCACCCCCCAATAACCTAAAACCTCACCTCTTGGAGTTTCCACCACCTTTCAATAGCACCTTGGGCTGAGGGCCAAGCCTCCGATACACGGGCCTAGTTTGAGATCCTACCTGTCCATCTATCTATGATCTATCTGTCTGTCTATCTCTGATCTCTCCATCCGTGATTTATCTATCCATCTACATGAAGAGAGGGAGAGAGGGATCCTATCTTTTAGAGATGCTTTCAAAATGTTGGGTGGGATGTGAAATGGGGGGGTGTCTGACACGAGGTCAACATATAAAAAGGGGTGGTGGACAAAGTCTTCACGGGGCGGGGGGATTGAGAGCTGCTGAACCTGGCCTCACACCAAAGACACCCAGGGAGCGCCTGCCTCAGCCCCGCCTGTCCCAGACACGCTCAGGACACTCACACTGGCCCACAGGTGGCTTTAGACTCTTTCCCCCTCCTTGTTTGTGGATGTTCGTAAATTTCCATAATAAGATTTTTTAAAAAAAGTCTTTAGGCATCAACAACTTAAAATTCTCCCCATGTTTTCCTACTTAACTTGGAATAAAACCCTAAACCCTAGTGGCCTAGACAAGGGCCTCCCTGACCCCCACCCCAGCCCCTCTGACCCTGGCTCCCTCCTCTCCACCCTGCCTTCACCATATCTAGCTCAGATCCTCCAGCTTCCTTGTCCTTGGATGTCTCTAGGCTCCTTTCAAGTCCCCCTCCTCCCCCTCTCCCTTCCCCCTCTCCCCTCCCTCCTGCCTCTCTACTTCTGTTCTCACTTGACCTTCTACCCCCTGCTCCTCCTGCCTCCCTCCTGTAAAGACCCTGTAATGACACTGGGCCCCCAGCTAAGCCCGTCAGCATGTCCATCTGGACGCTCCTCAGGGCCTTTGCACAGGCTGCCCCTTCTGCAGGAAACCCCCTCGCTTCCCCTAGCCATCTCACCACCTCCAAGACAACCGCACAGCCCCACACCCTGACACAGTCTTCGTCATCTTATCACTCAAGGGTTGTGAACTTGATGCCCACGGGGGGTCAACACAGATAACCGTGGGAAGCAGCGGGTCCTCTTCCTGTTTCTGACATGGACACAGGCAGCCCGAGTGTTCAATGAACAGAAACAGCTTCCCTTGTCCCAGAGGACAGTGGTGGAAGCAGAGTGAGGTGAGGCCCTCTCCCACCTTAGGAAGTGTGGGTCCCCGCCCCGGGACCTGTGGGTCCAGTGTCAAGACACTTCTCCATCAAGTAGATGCTTTTTCAACAAAGTTGGGTCCCCATAAAGCCAGCGTCAGTCAAAAATAAACAAATCAGCCGGCCTCACACCAAAGATACCCAGGGAGCCGCCTGCCTGAGCCCCGCCTGCCCCAGACCCACTCAGGACGGTCACACTGGCCCACAAGTGGCAAAATCATCTCCCACAAAGCTGATTTTCTAGTAAACTTCTGAATAACTCATGCAATTTATTGAGTGCATGTATCAAAAAGGAAAAAAAAAAAAAAAAGAGCCCCTTGTGCTTCACCTCTCTGTGCCTGGATTTCCCCAGCCATGGACTAAGGATCACAACAGCCTCCCCGTCCCAACAGGGCGTGGGGGTCCAGTGGGTTCTTGTGAACGTGCACAGGACCTGGCTGGGAGTGAGCACTGTTCCTCTAGATGAGCTGCAGGAGCGCGGTCAGCCCCCGGTGTGGGAGACAGCTGCAGGGGCGTGGTCTGTGCTGAGCTGGTGAGCCCATCCCTACCCAAAGGGAACAGCCACCACCCAACCCGCGCTGTGGTCACAGTCTCCACCTTCCCAAGAAAACCCAGGGGTCTGCATTCGCCCATGTATAAAATGTCCTAATGCTTAAACATGGGCCACAAATTCCCCCTGGAAAAAATGCACGTGGTGATCGTGGGCTCTGGATGGGAGGGCTCTGATGTCATGGCTGAGAAGAATCAGAAATGTGAACGTGCACACAATCACAACCTTGTGAGTCAGTCTTCTGTTGCTATAACAAATACCTGAGATAATCAACTTATAATGAGTAAAGACGTATTTTGGCTCACAGTTTGAGATTTCCTCGGACATCACTGATGGGCCCTGTTGATCTGGGCCGGTCGTGGCACATCATACCAGGAGTGTGCGACCGAGCAGAACCATTCGCCCTGTGGCTGGGAAAGGAAGGGGTCTGGTCCACTGTCTCCCCTGGGGACGTGCCCCAATCACCTAAGAACCTCCCTCAAAAAGGTTCCACCATCTCCCAATCGTGCCACAGCCTGGAGACCAAGACTGTACACACAGAACTTTGGGGACTTGTGTCCAAAACATAGCAGCAATCATGTTTACAAAAAGAACAGCTGCCAAGGACTAAAGAGCTCATGGCTGGCCAGGTTCTGCAAAATGCTCAAGTCACAAAAACCGGGAAAAGGTAGAGGCCGCGGTTCAACCTGCTGTACAGGTGAGGACAGTGGCACTCAGAGAAGCCAAGCATGGGTCCCAAGGTGGCCCCGCGGGGACTGCACTCAGGCCGTCTGCCCCAGCGTCAGAACCGAGCTGCTGCTCCGCGGTGGTGGTACTTCTCAAGCGTCTGAACTCAGTGGCGTTCAGCAGGAGCCTGGTGTCATAATATGAAATCAATAATTTGCTTTATTGTCATTATTTTTCTGTCTCCCGTCTCTGGGTCTGAGCAAGAGAAGAGAAGGGGGAGGATTTCCTGCCCGGGGTGGGGGAGGGTGAGGAGGGTGGACCGAGGTCGGGGCTGGAAGATGCCATGGTGGAGCCAAGCAGTGGGAGAGGAAATGCAACTGATAAAGTTCTCGGAACTGAAAAGTAGGTCAGTGGCCTGGGCCGGGGGCTTCCTGCCCCTGCTCCTCATCAGGACCCAAGTGGGGGTCCAGCCTCCAGGCTCTGCCCCTGCCAGGCTCCCTGTCTCGCCTCCTCCTCCTTGTCCCTCTCTCTCCTCAGCCCCTCCTACCTCTCCTCCTCACCCACCTCTTTTCCTCTCCTTCCTCCTCCTCAAGGCTGCAAGCCCTCCCAGAATGACTTGTGGAGACCAAACTTAGCAAGAGGTTCCATCCCCAGGAGGAAGTTGGTGACTGCTGGTGGCTTTTATAAATTCACTGTCCCCCACACCTTGGTCTCATCAAAGCCGCGGAAACAGAAAGACCATGATGAGAGGAAAGGAAACTCTGGCGGGGGCTAGGGCTGGGCCCTTGGGGCCCCCCACCCCCTGCCAGCCCACCAGGGCCAGGAGGTGGAGAGCCTCTCTGGACCCACCTCATGCTGCGGGAGAGGGAGGTGGCCCTGCCTCTCTTGGGTCAGAGACTCTGCATCTAAAAGATGGGACACGAGAGCTCCTGCCAGGGCTTGGGTATTTCCATAAAGACACAGCGCACAAGAGGCACCCGGCCCGTGGAGAGTGGCCCCCGACGCCATCCTTCCATAGCACGTCTGACTCTCCAACGGCACTTGCACACTTATTGCTGTTGGCACACCACTGTGCACACATGTCTTCTGTGCCGGATCTGATTCCATCTTGCAGTGAGCCTAGGAAGTGAGTATTTTCGCTTCCTTCCCCCATATTACAGATGAGGAAACTGAGGCACTGGAAAGTGGTGGGCTGCGCTCAAAGTCACACAGCCAGTCAGTGGCACAGTGGACTTGGAGTCATCAGATGGCCATGCCCCGTGCCTTCTCGCCCGTACCATGTGACAATGACATGAACCACATCGACAATAACAATAATAAGCATTGATTCACCTTCGGGAGCCCAGCCTGCCTCCTCAGATCCAGGAGCCAAGACGTCCCTCCCACCTCAGGTGGTGCTCCTTGGTGGAGGGCGTGGATCTGAACCCAGGCCCTCACTGCCCCCAGCCATCTCCTGCGCCCCTCTCACTCCCAGCCTCCAGCTGGCTTTGCCGGGGTCACTCTGCCTGGACAGTGTCACCTCCCCTTCCCCATGGGGCCCTCTGGGCCTGTCACCTGCCCCCCTTCCATCACCAGTCTTCCCCTAAGAACTAGACGGAACCAGGTGCAGTTCTGCCATTTATTTTGAGGACCATGGTCAAGGGGCCGAGGCCTCCCTGCGAGGTCTCCTGCTAAGCCCAGGATGTGAACCTTGGCTGGGCAGGAAGCTCAGGCTGTGTGTGTGTGGTGTGGGGTCTGTCACCGTGAGGAACCAGGTCTCACCCCAATGTGGCGGGTGGATGTCGCATGCAATGAACACTCACATGTGACCGTGACACCCGTGTGGGCGGCTGTGGGTGGCGCATGCTGGCATCACATGTGTGTGTCACGCAGCATCACGACGGTGGCGACTGGTCTTGGTGGGATGGTGCAGTTGTGCGTGGATCGGGCGCTTGTGTGAGTCTGTAGTTGGGAGTGGCACCACGGAGGTGGCCGGCCGTGAGCAGGACTCCGCATGAGGTCAGAGCAGTGACTGCCCAGTCATCCTTTCTTTTAATCAGCAAGCGTCCCTGAGTGCTGGCTGCGTGCTTGGTCCCCGTGACAGTGTCCTTGTCGGGGGACCAGCCAGCCGCTGGTGCTACCTGGTAGCTAGAAACACCCTGTGGTGGGGCCGGATACCATGGTAACTGGCAACGCTGGAAATCCGTGGGTGAGCCCAGAGTGTGTGACCTGACTGTGACTGTGACTGTGACTTCGGGCGGAGCAGGGCTGAGCTCTCCACGTGGAGAGTCCTATGATCAATCCTCTGCCCATGCTCGGACCGCAGGGAGGTCCCAAAGTACGCGTCCCCAGCTGATCCCGGGAGCCCCGAGCGCCACCTTCTCCCTGATCCAAAGTATAAATACCCGCATCCCCTCTTCCTGAATATCAGGCAAATCAGTGCAGCCCGCAAGGGGCCTGGGACCCCGTGTCCACAGTCTGTCCATCTGCTGTCCCAGGCAGCTCCGCAGTCTGCGTGGGTCTTCCCGGGGCCTGTGGGTCTTCCGCCTCCCATTGGCGTCCGCTGAACCCCCACCTCCGGGGTCTCTGCCTAAAACCTGGGTTTCTGGTCCCCTGTGGCCCGCGTGGACGTCTTGCGGGTTGGGTCCCCAGTCCGTCCACTCTTTTCACACCATGAAGGCTCCGAAATAGGAGCGGGTGCCATCACGGAGCCGGATCAGGCGCTCGTCGGGCACTCGGACCACCACCTCCTCCCCGGCGTCCAGGTGCACCACGCCACCCAGGAAGCTGCTGTCCCACCAGAGGCGGAAGCTGTTGGCCCGCCCACAGGGTGACCGCCTGCTGACCAGCAGCTCCAGCTCCTTGGGGTAGCGAGGGGTGCGTTTGTAGAGTCCGTGGGTGATGGGAAGACCACCAGTGGGCCCCTGGGGACAGCCGATGCCACCCAGCTGCACTTTGGAGTAGACATAGTAGTAGCCAGCCTTGGTGGTCACCAGGGCCCCGTTGCTGTAGTTGAGGCCCCTCAGGAAGGCCAGGCCCAGCTGCGTCTCCCACAGCAGTGGGCCCCCACTGCCTGTCAAGCTGGCATTGGCCCCTGTGGAGAGCAGAGAAGGGGAGAGCTGGTCAGCACCTGTCCCACTCCTGCTGGGTGACCCTAGGCTGGTGGCCACCCCTCTCTGAGACTTTGCCTGGCTGCTGGGCTCTTTGTATGGATTGATTCACTTTATTCCCTCTTTGCAGATGAGGGAGATGGAGGCTCAGGGAAGCAGAGGAAATCGCTCATTATGCCCTTCAGCTCATCTGCTTTTGCAGGTGGAGAAACAGAGGCCAGGGGCAAAGTAACGGGAACACCAAGAGGAAACTACCACACAGAGCCAAGATGACCTGGTGCAATGCCAGCACCTGTGGTGGCAGAGCCAGAGACCAAGGCAGTTCATGCCTGGGCCCAGCAGCCTCAACTTCCTGAGCCTCAGTTTCCCCCTCTGTAAAATGGAGCTATTAATGGCATTTGCTTAGCACTTTACAGAATTCCCAAGCATGAGGCAGGGCGTGACCCAGAGGTAGCACTCTAGAGGGTTTATTAAATCAGCAAAATTAGAAATGCACTCGTCCCGGTATCCATGGTCTCAATTTCCATGTTTCAATTACTCTCAGTCAACT
Source organism: Spermophilus citellus (assembly GCF_964194105.1). Classification (NCBI taxonomy): domain Eukaryota; kingdom Metazoa; phylum Chordata; class Mammalia; order Rodentia; family Sciuridae; genus Spermophilus; species Spermophilus citellus. The sequence continues at coordinate 1,083 of NW_027672880.1, read as the reverse complement.
GCAGCCCCCAAATAGTAAATGGAAAATTCCAGAAACAACTTAGGTTTTAAGTGATTTTCATTATAACACAGTGTTGTACCTGCTCTATTTTGTTATTCGTTATGGTTAACCTCTCACTGTGCCTAATTTATAAATCCCATTCTGTCATAGGTGTGCATCCACAGGAAAAAATGTGGTATGTGGTCTGGCCTTGTGGCTCAGTGGTAGCGCGCTCGCCTGGCAAGTGCGGGGCCCTGGGTTTGATCCTCGGCACCACATACAATCAAATAAAGGTATTGTGTCCAACTACAACTAAAACATAAATATTTCGAAAAAAAAATTTTAAAAATGTGGTATGTGTGGGGTGTGATGCTCTCTTGGTTTCAGGTGTCCCGTGGGGATCTTGGGACACAGACCCATGGACAGCCCAGGACATTACATATCCCTGGAGCCCGGGGGGCGGGGGGAGGACGGCAACTCTAGAATAAATATTGAATGAATGAATAAACGAGTGCTTGGACATGCAGGGCATTGATCTCCCAGAACCCCTGGACCCCTGCCACATACCAGCACCTAGGTCCCCCTTACCTGTGAGGTGTGCTGCTGGGTTGGCCTGGTGGGATCTCTGCTCTGGAGAGAGAGGGACAGAGGTTAGAGGCAAAGACAATGAGAGGTAAGGGTCAGCCTCCTAGGGGTCATCACAACCATCTCCCCATGTCAACCCCAGCCCTTCCGGAGTGACCCAAACTTCTGCTTCTCAGGCCAGGGGGAGGGGCACCTGTGTGGCTTGGACCAGTTGTGCAAATCACATTGGGCAATGGGCTGGGGGTGGGGGCAGCATGGAACCATTCCCCCTCCTTCCTGGGAACCAGGACCTGACTCACCTTGCCTCAGCTTCTCCCTGGAGCCTGCGTCTGGGTCCTAAAATGCAGAAGGAACCCACAGTGAGTACCTGCCACACCCCAGTATCCCTCAGACATGTGGCAATGACACAGCCAGACTCTGACTATGGACACCACCCTTGGACGCGTACTTAGGGCCACGTGGGTGCACGGGGACATGCACACACACACACACATGCACACACACACCCCTCCCAGCAGC